>NC_083652.1:19881567-20184067 GCF_963576545.1 Limanda limanda
GAAACAGAACAATCCGGCTACAGAAGAATGGACTCAGCATTTATTTACATTTGTGTAGAAAATATCTGACTTTTGTGAAAGTGTATACATCAAAAATACCTCAAAAGTATTACTTCAGGAGGTTTGTGCCTTGACTCCCAGGGTTCATGTGAGGTGTTTGCTTGTGCACGCATGTGATGCTGGTTCAGTTCTGTGAGTGAAGAACTTAACCTGACAGCTAGATGAGCGTCCTGCCCACAGCCCTCGGGGGGGGGGGGGGGGTCCAGGGGTCAGTGTGTTTAGAGGAAGGAGGAGGTGGGCGGACTGGGTGCAGCTGGACTTGGAAGGCCCTGGGGTGGGGTGGGGGGGCGCTAGGGTCGGTATGGTGGAGCTCAAAGGTTCATGGTGTCTGAAGGTACACACTGTAGGGCTGGGGGGTGGCCTGGGGGGGGGGGTGTGGTGAAGCTGGGCCGGTGGCGAGGGCGACCATCTGGATTGGATTGTAGACATTCCTCAGGAAGAGTGTGTGAGTAAAGGTCAGCGGGGGGAAGGGGGAGGGGCCCCTCACATCTCTGCGTGTGTGTGTTTATTTTTCCTTCGGCTTTGACTCAGTGTTTCAGTTTACAATGTGCTCGGTTTACCATTGTTTCAGAGTGTTTCTCACCCGGTGGGAATCGTGGAATGTGAGAAACCTTCAGCGGCGTTTCACGTGGGAAACATCGCAGGTGTGAGAACGTGTCTCCTGTCGTTTGCAGAATTTCTTCATCTGTGTGTTTATATGAAAAGAAAACAACCCTGCACTGGCCTGGCTCTGACCCTCTGTGATTGGTTGTTTGCGCAGGTGGGAGGTCGGCGACTCGCCGCCATGCTGTCCCTGGACGAGCCCCTGGACCTCAAGCTCCCTCGGCGGGCCAGTGGGCGGGACAGAGGGGCACGCTCGCCCCCCCTCTCCCCACTATACCCCAAGCGAGCTCGCCAACTCCGCATGGCCGACGATGGGACTGCAGTCATAGAGCCGGCCTCGCCAGCCTCTCCACACTCAGGTAGGGGACCGAGACATGAAACCAACAGACGCAGATGTTTGTTCGAGAGAAACCATTAACCATTCTTTTTTTACCAGAAAAAAGTTGATTGCTACCACTTTCCTCCCTGTACTTGATTACAGTGATCTCTTATATATGAATGCCCCAGCAAACTGACTGGGTTCTCTAGACTCTGTATATCATGGTGCCTTAAGGTTTGTCACTGGTTGTAAAGCCCTCACTCACCGCTGCATCTTAAATGCTCGAGTTGAGTGGCCATCTCTGGCAGCACGCCGCCTTATACATTGGCATTTTTTTTATTTATAAAGCTATCTGGGGTCTGCTCCCCCACTACTTATGTAATTACATCTTTAAATCCCAGAGCAATTACTGCTTACGTTCAAATGAGTTTTATTTATTATTTATGCCCAAAGTTCACTCTGAATTTGGTTAGCGCTGTTTTAAGTTCGCTGCACCTGCTGCTTGGAATGCACTGCAAAAAACTCTAAAGTTAAAGGAGCTCATAAACCTCGAAACTTTGAAGACTCGTGTGAGACTAATTGGAGCGGCTTCATACCGCACTTGTTCTTGTTTTGGTGTGAATCCGGAGCTTTAGTCCTGTTGCCTTATCTTTTTCTTTTAAATGTATTTTATCTGTGTTATGTGATTTCTGTCTTGTGACTGTTGACATGTTTCTTGTATGCTGCTGTCTTCCCTATAGAGGCTTCCCTTGGAAAATAGGTGATTGTATCTCAATGGGACCGACCTGGTTAAATAAAGGCAAATAAATAATAAATAAAAAAAGGTATATCTCACCAGGTGTGTGTGTGTGTGTGTGTCAGGTGTGCAGGTGGTCCCTCACGACCGAACAGACACCCCCACCCCCCCGGCGGTGGACCTGAGCATGTCTCCCTGCTCCCGCCACACCCCCAGCTCGCCAGAGATGACCAACGGCAACTACGTCCCCTCAGGGGTGAGTAGGACGGAGCTCGAACACACACACACACACCCACCTACACCTCCGTCCTTTCCCTTTGTTTCCCCTCCCACTCTCTCTTCGTGAGTGGTTGAAGAACTGATCACACAGTCTTTCAGCTTCTCCAGCGGGCGAGTGACTCAGCCTGTTGTTGGTCAGCAACATCAGGAACAACATCGGGTTGTGTCACACTCCCCATCAGGCTCTGCAGGGAGCTGGAGGCCTGTGTGAGTCTGAGAGAGAGGAGAGAGAGAGAGAGAGAGAGAGAGAGAGAGAGAGAGAGAGAGAGAGAGAGAGAGAGAGAGAGAGAGAGAGAGAGAGAGAGAGAGAGAGGAGGTGTTAGCTCTTATCAAACACCTCCTGTGTCCCAAACAAGTGCCCCTCTCTGTGCTACTTGTACTCACTGGCCCCACTGGCGTGATGTGTGTGTGTGTGTGTGTGTGTGTGTGTGTGTGTGTGTGTGTGTGTGTGTGTGTGTGTGTGTGTGTGTGTACATGTATAATCGGATTTAAGACAAGGTACAGCCATGCAGACCTCACGCCGCCTAATTCAATTCCCCTCCAATAAATTGAGACAGGCTGGGACCATTCAGCCGTCCGGCGTCCCATTGAGTCCCAGATAGCCCCCCCCCCCCGACGTCACTGCAACACACACTCTACACTTTATTTTATCCCTCATTGATGCAAATAGGACACTCTTCTCTCTCACACACACAAAACAAATAAGAGCCACTCACGGAGGAACAGCTGCACACACTCACATGCTCCTCGGCCCTGTAGCATCTCACAAAGCAGCTCACAGAGTTCTGCATGCAGAGGCAGAAATCCGCCAGTGCATGGAATTGGTCTTATTTCATGAAATTTGTCACGTACACATTTCTGACATAGCTGCAGCCGCCGAGACAGCCGGCGTATTGTCGTCCATTTGCACAGTTTCTCTCTCGGCGCTTCCCTGCTCTCACATGACAGCTCGGACTTAAATGTCCCTTATTCCTAATTCGACATTTTCCACCAGGCTCCTCTGTGTTTAATTCTGCTGGAGCTTGTGTGTGTGTTCGAGCCCCAGCTGCAGCTCGGTGAATCTGAGAGCTCTCACGCTGAGGTTATGTAGTACGGAGTGGGTGACGTCAAGAGAGGAACCAGAGTTGAGTTTTGAAGATGAAGATCAGCAGTTGTGTATTCCGTTGACAAAAACAGAGAGATTTTTGTCTCCGCACTGACAAGCATTTGTCGAGTGAAGTTATCAGGACCTGTCTGTCGTCCTCCCACCTGCTTCCTGCACAATATTCTCAAAAGATGTGAAGTCCTGAGTACTCTCAAGTGTGTAATTTGGTAAGTGATTTCCCTGCATCAGAGCGGATACTGCCAGCTACAAAAGCACTATAAGGGCCGGGTGATATGGCTCAAAACTATATCAATACTAATTTTATTATATCAATTATATTTTAAATTGAATTGTATCAATAAAAATTCCAAAAAATTCCATGTGCCGATTTATCATTATAAATGTCACATATTTAGTATAAAGACTGATTGAACGAATGATCTAAAATTACAGTTAGTTTGGTCCGAGTCCCATCCACTAACATGGAGGAGGCCGGCTCTATGAGGCAGGCAGGGAGGGATCGAGACTCTTTGACTCAAACACAGTCCTGTCGTCCATCTTTATATGCAGTGTATCATTAAACCAACTCACTTTAATTACACAATGTACAAGGACTAAATCGATATATTGGATTTTTGGTTATATTGCTATCAATGAAACTTATATCGCGATAAATAAAACGTGAGAGCTGGATCCGAATCGTGAACTAAAGTACAGTTCAAGTGTCTGCGTCTTTCTTAATGGTCCAGACCCATGATCCCCATTTTTCCCCTTTTTCTTTTCGCTTATCAGAATTCTCACATCTCACAGGCCTTTCAGTTTTTCGTGCCAATCGGAGCCGGGGCGGGACTTCACCTGCCGTCCTCCATGTTCATTGGCCAGACGAGTGACAAGCGGGCGTCTCCTGACCTGTCAGCGGATGAACAGCTGGCCTGCCACTGGAGGAAGGTAAAGAGAAGCAAAGCAAACACAAGGAAGCCAAACTGGGATTTGATTCAAATATCATTACTATTAATTTGAAATGCTGAATGTTTTCCCACCCTCTAGTGCCACCTGCTCTTTGACTCCCTACAAGACCTGGTGGACCACGTCAACGACTTCCATGTGAAGCCTGAGAAGGATTCTGGGTACTGCTGCCACTGGGAGGGCTGCGCTCGCAAAGGCCGGGGGTTCAATGCCAGGTGAGAAAGATCCTACGACTGGTAGTCCGGGCAAAGTAACCCATTTTAGAGCCAAAAATAGAAGTAATTGTAAAATAATTTTTTTCAGCATAGGTTATTTCTATGAGGTGTCCAGAACAACATACTAAAAGTCCTAAGAAATCCTAGTTGAGGAAATATGTTTAATTCTCATCAAAGTGTGCCAATAAGGCCAGGCAACAATACACCCCAAAGGGGCTATTTTTTCCTTTACTCCTATCAAAATGAAACTTTACACAATGAAAGTAACCATGAAACGTAACATTTTTTGTATTACAAGTTTCTTTGAAAATGAATTTATGTATGTATTTGTCATACATATGAATGGTGTTTCTGCCTATGCAAATTAGGACATATTCAATACGTGTGGAGCTCATGTGCTTGTCAAATTCATTTCAAAAGAAACTTGTAATACAATAAAAGTTACTTTTCATAAATACTTTTACTATGTCAATTTTTATTGTGGTAGGAGAAGGAAAAAATTAAGCCTATTTGGGTGTATTTGGGGCATATTCGATTAGTGTATAGCTCATTTGCATATTCAAATTCATTTTCAAAGAAACTTGTAATACAAAAAATGTTACGTTTCATGGTTACTTTCATTTTGTAAAGTTTTATTTCGATAGGAGTAAAGGAAAAAAATTGTCTTTTTGGGGTGTATTGTTGCCGGGCCTTATTGGCACACATTGATGAGAATGGAGGAGGAAGTTGATACGATGAACTTATCTTTGCGTGGTCGCAGGTACAAGATGCTCATCCACATCCGGACTCACACCAACGAGAAGCCGCACCGCTGCCCCACCTGCAACAAGAGCTTCTCACGTCTGGAGAACCTGAAGATACACAACCGCTCACACACAGGTCAGTGACGGCAGCGAGCACAAGTTACAAAAATCGACAATGAATAGGTTTAACAGTAAGGATCTGAATCATCATGATCCTTTGATACAAGATTAGATACTAGGGTTGCAAAATTCCGGGAATATTCAAAGTTGGAAACTCTCCATGGGAATTAACGGGAATTAACGGGAATTAACGGGAATTAACGGGAATATATGGGAATGAGCGGGAATAAACTGGAAATGTTGTGGGTAATTTATACTAACTGTATTTACCTTGTCATATACAGACATAAAAATAAACATTTTGTTTTGTCATAGGCTGGTTTGAGCCCTGAGGAAACTTTGGGCACTTGACTATATGCTTCTGCACCGTTGTGTCATTCTTTACATAGGTCTTTGTACAGTATTTGCTAATGTCCACAGCCTTTCCTTCTACATTGGATGGGGTGAAATGTCTCCACACATGAGATAGTGCACGTGGCATTGTTCTGTAGAATAAGATGAGAAAAAAGTTTGTAAAAAAACGCTAATGCAATGCCAGAGATATAAATAGTTAGCCAAACAATTGGAATCCTCTGTAAAAATATTTTACAATTGATGGATAAATGAATGGAAATATGCTAGATGAACAGATGAACAATCCTCAATCTGAACTTCCGTGGAAATTTACCGGACACTTTCCGCCCCTTTGCAACCCTAGATACTGACTCCATTCTTTTGTCACTCTGACCAAACATTTGAATCCCTCCCCCCCCTGCAGGTGAGAAGCCCTACATTTGTCCGTATGAAGGCTGCAACAAGCGTTACTCCAACTCCAGCGATCGCTTCAAACACACACGCACACACTACGTGGACAAGCCGTACTACTGCAAGATGCTGGGCTGCCTGAAGCGCTACACGGACCCCAGCTCCCTGCGCAAGCACATCAAAGCCCACGGCCACTTTGTGGCTCAGGAGCAGGGCTCCCCCGGGGGGGTGGGCTCCCTGCTGAGGGGCAGTCACAGTGGGGGGCTCGGGAGTGGAGGGGGGAAGGATTCAGAGCTGTCCTACATGAGCGGAGCCCACATCATCATCCCGGGGGCGGCGGCTGCTCTCCTGGGGGGCCACACTCTGCAGGGCCTGAGTGGCTCCGGACCCCTGTCTCCTCTCAGTCCTCGTCCCCTGGACCTCAGCTCGCTGGGCGGCCCCTCCTCCCCCCCCGGCGGCCTGGGAGGCTCGTCCATCCTGTCCTTCCACGGCTCGCCGCTGGGACTGGCCAAGTCCCCGCTGCTCTCCGCGGCCTTCTCCTCCTCGGCCCTGGGCCTGCAGATGATGCCCATGCTCGGGGGGGCGCCCGAGCGGAGGGGCCAGAGTCAGCAGTTCAAGAGGAGCCAGGGGGGGGGGCCCGAGGACGTGGTGACTGGAGGCATCCTGAACCTCTCCACAGGGGGGTCTCATGATCCGCTGTCCTGGGTGGTCATCCCTCCAGGCACCGTGGTGCTCAAGCCAGCTGTGGTCAACTGACACACACACACACACACACACACACACACACACACACACACACACACACACACACACACACACACACACACACACACACACACACACACACACACACACACACACACACACACACACACACACACACACACACACACACACACACACATGCATACATTCCAGAAGAGCTCAGGGGGTTGGGACGGGGGGGGTGAAGCCATTATGAGGGTACGGGCGGTCAAAGGTGATGGGGATTGACTCGCACAATCAAATCCAGGCAATGCATTTCAGAGCTTGTGTGGAAAAGAACAAAAATGTGGAGAAATCTTCATCAAAACTTCAATCAAGGTAAACGACAGATAACACGACACCTCACGAGAATCATCGATACAACGCGAGCCTCTTTTCTCTTCGTCGGGAAACCCAGGGGCCCAAGAACTCTTTTCAGGAATATCTATGGTTTGGCTCCTTGTTGCTTGTTTTATACTCGATTCATTCCTGTTTGCTGGTCCTGACGACAGGGACCATGTGACCTTAGTGCTCAGTGTCTTAGTTCTCTGTGTTCTTACAAAAGCCCGGATTCATTCTCAAGTATTTATATGACTTGCACTTCATTGACAGTGTGCCTCCAGCTTAGCAGTGGGATCGATACACCACGAAACTGAATGACGCACTCACAGCTGGGCAAAGTTCCACACAATAGGAAGATGATTTTTTTTAAAGTTATGACCTATTTTTCACAGGCCTGCTGTGATTAATACGATTCAGACAAGCTTGCCGCGCCAAAGCAAGTGAACTCAAAACCGTTTGGGGATTCGTGCAGGAGACGGAAAACGCTTCAGCTCCGAGACCGTTCGTTTCAACACAGCACTTAATAGCGTCGGCTGGTTAACGTATTGAAACCTCAAAACTGCTGCTATCTTCTCAGCCCCCCCCCCGGTGTAACACAAACTGGGGGGAGAGCACTTTTTGACAATCTGTCCCCGGCTCGGGGAGGGAGACGGACACGGACCAGCCTGGTCCACCGGAGGTCGACTAGGGGCTTTTTACTTTTAGAGCACAGAGCGATCTGAGGACTTAACGCAGACAACTGGTGTTTCATCACCTGGCAATCACCAATTCCTCTTTGTACACAAAATCCAAGCGTCGGTGCGTCTGGCGCCCCCCTCTGGCCGAACACGATACACAACATCCTGCTCGCCGCCGTTTACAGAACCTCCATGCTCCTGGATTGTCCAGCTGCTTTTCCCGTAATTTAGTCGACACAGCCAGTCTGCGCATGAAAGGGCCACTGTGGTGATACACACTAGTGTCTTGTAGTTTTTTAAAAAAGTGACCCGACCCAAAACCAGCTGTGAAAAGCAGGCGGTCGTCCAAATCCAAGTCCAGCTCAGCCTCCACGGCAGAGGTTTTTGTCCCAAGTTCAACAACTCTAACGCGGTGCCAAAAATACCAGGAGAGGGTGAAGTGGGATGTGCATATTGTGCCACAGAGGGGGGGGGGGGGGGGGGGGGTGCACTCCATGCCACAAACAGCTGGACGGACTGGGAAGCCACACTTTTGCAAACTGCCTCATTTTACTCTGTCCAAAGGGGCAACAAAAAAAAGAAAGAAACGGACTCATTTGACTTCTGAGGAAGCTTTTCTCTGGGTTCGATGAAGCAGCAACATGCACTTACCACAGATTATATCCCTTACATGTTTTAAGAAGTGTTACTGCCAAGTCATGGTTCTTTCAAAAGCTAGTTTGCTCTTGTTTTTATTTGTCTGCATGGGTCATTGTTGTCGCTCGGTGCTAATGCATGTACCATGTTGACTGATGTCTCCACAGAGGAGGGGGGGGGGGGCAGGAGAGGAGCAACACAAGGAACATTCCCTCAAGAGACTCAATCACTCGCTCCTCCTCCGCTCCGTTTTCACTCCTCCTCTCCTCTCCTCTCCCCACATGTCTTACCTTTCCATCATTAGACACTAGCTAAAGCTGTTTTTATATTTCTGTCATTGTTTTTTTTTGTTCTGCTGTTGTTCAGACGAGACATTTTCCTGATGTTGAAGTTGCTTATTGTGTTCTGCTCTGCTGCCGAGGGCGAGTCGTCTGAGGGGACGAAGAGAAGGAGCGAGAGAGAGAGAGGGAGAGATTCGGGTGGTCTTCCAGGGCGGTGCTTCCCAACCTGGGGGCTCGGAGAAACATTCAGTTTTCTCAGTTAAAATTTAGAATTTGTAGTCCTTTTAGTTCGATTTCTGTTACATAGAGAAATTCTGAATATAGTTGTCGATACCCATTAGCAAAATCTTTAAAATGAAACAACGTGGGAGAAGAAAAAGATCTAAATATGTTGCGGTCAGATTATACGATTTGGGATTGAAGGGTCACAAGCCAGAGAAGGATGGAAACCACCGACCTAGGGACCTGGTGAACCCAACGACCTCACACTCCTCCGTGACAATCACAACGACCCGAACCCAGATGGGACATGGGCATCGAACATTTCCGTATCAAGGGTCCAGACACCAAACTCTTGCTCCCTTTTAATTTCCCCAGTCAGACGCAGAGGGAACGCCATGCGTCTGTGAAATGGCGGGCGTCGCTGGGAGAGAGCGGATTGGCTGAATGAATAAATGAATGGAGAGATGAGGGGAGGGCGAGGCCGTGTGCCAGCGGAGGACGAGAGGCAGAGGAGAGCTGGGGCCGAGCAGCCGGCCTCCATCTGGCCACCGACCCGGCTGACGGCCTCTCGGCTCGGGAGTCACTGGCTGTGCCGGGTCCGGTGTGGCAGCCGCTCACCAGCCGGCGGGAAACTAGGCCACTGAACTCTGTCTGCCCTCTGGGTGTTTGCTTTTTTTTTTTTTATAGATTAAACCCAAAAGCCTCAGAACCTCCCCACCTTCCGGCCACAAAGGGTTGTTTTTTTTTCCCAGAGATGCATTCCAGGCAAACTAACAAGCTGCATTCACAGTCAACAAAAGCAAATATAATCCTCCCCCCCCCCCCCCCGCCTGAGGATGAGCTCTGTACCAGGCAACAGAGATAAACTGCATACCTGAGCTTCCTTCCTCCGAAATCCAGCCATCATTATCTCAGACGCACACTCCCCCCCCCCCCCCACCACCACCCCCACCTCAGCGGCACGTCTCTGGGTTCATCCCGGGTGTTGAAGTGAATCTCTCGCTGTGAGTGGACAATCCTGGCATGTGATGTCATCAAAAACAGGTGTTAAGTAGGCTAGACATGGTTTCCGTGGCAACAGCGAGACCCACAGATGAGGCGACTCTCCTCCTCTTCCTCCTCCTCCTCCTCCTCCTCCTCCTCCTCCTCCTCCTCATCCTCCTCTGCCGGTGGAAGCCAGGGACAGAGACTCAGCCCGGCGGCAGAACGCTGAATTCTAACGACACGGATCCTCCCGGGGTCCACATCTATTTCCATATTAAATAAGCTGTACGATCCATTAACCCTTTGAGCTCAGTCTGTAACGAACTGCACTTTTGCACCCCTCGGGACGTGCTGCCACATCCCTTCTCGTTGCAGAGCCGCTATTCATCAGTCGATTTGAGAACCAGGAATAATTGTAAAAAAATAAAAAAAAATCCTCAGTCCTTTAAAGGGACTCTTACCTTTGTTGCATTTTTACACTTTTTTTGGATAAGGTTAAATTGGTATTAATAAGGTAATGACACTCTAAAATGCAAGACAGACCCACCAGGAGTAAAAACAAACAATTATTTCACTCTCATAATATTTAGTGAAAACTTCAACCAATAAAATTCTTCGGACCGAAGGACCTTATTGGCCGACAGACCTGTCTGTTTGCTGCATGGACATGCAGGTTTTCCGTCTGCTTCTTGTGGCGCATTCGGGCCCGCGTCATCAATGTATATAACTTACCGGTGCTTCTGAATCCGAATCCATTGCTTTGGTAAACAAAAACTCACGTGCGTGCGCGGAGGCAGTAGGTTGAAAGTCTGCTTGTAAATAAAGTTTCTTCAAAAAAACACCGCGGATGGGAACGAGGGGGTGGGGCATTGGAGGAAGGCGGGATGATTTGAATGTGCTGTAATTCTCAAATGCAACAAAGGTAAGAGTCCCTTAAAATGTCTGAATTCCAAGTCCTTGTTTCTATAAAGCGGTACGTGCTCCTGGAGATTTTATTTTAAAGAAACCTTTGTTTAACGCTCGGAAAATGGAACTGAAATCAAAGGCACAGAAATGATTAGTTAGCTTGGTCAGTGTCATTGTAAAGGGGGGGGGGGCAGTGACTGAAGTGCCACAGTGTTGCACAAAGGGTTAATGATAAAACTAGGGCCACGCAAGGCCTGTTTGTTCCAAGTTATGTTTTTTGCACATTTGTGAGATATTATGTCAGTATTTGAATTTTTTCCAAGTGCCTTTTTATTATAGGTAAAAAATATAGAAGTTATACTCTATTTGGAGAAGAAAAAAAAAAGATTAAATGAAAATATATTTTTTCCTGGCGTCATGTTCTGCGGTTGAACATGCAGAGTTTTAGAGTTGTAAAAGTCTCCAATTGGTACAACATAGCGGCGTTCTCCTGTTTTAGAGGAATTTTATTACGATATTGATAATAATGTCAATGAAAAGAGAAAATGTTTAATAAAGATGCATTTGATAAAACTTGTCTTTTCATTTCTGTCCGAAATATACAACAAAAATTAAAGAAATGTACAAATTATAGCATTTTGGTAAATGTGATCCAGTCCCTCTAAATCAGATTATTCTGTTAAATAGTCAATAAGCTGCAATTTCACTTTGTGATCAGTGTTTCAGCTCAACAACAGTAGCTGAAAACTGACATAAATAAATAAAACATTTGGCTTTGGATCAAAACCATAACACTTGATGACAAATATAACAATAAAAAGAACAATAAACCCATATTTTTATGACTATTGTTGGAGTCTCCTCCGTCTTAAAAAGACATAATCTGCCAATAAGCTGCTTCAAAGCCCAGACTAGAGAAAAGGAGGTTTTTATTGGGTGATAATTTACAGAGGACAGGGGGAGGAAAGAGAGGGCGACATCATTTCATTCTTCATGTTTCCGTATTCTGGCGTGACTGCTGCTTTTGCGACTCAATACTCAGCTCTTCTTCTAGACGCTCTTTAGCCCGCACCACCTAGACAGAAAAACACACACACACATTAATTTATTATAATAATCACTGAGAGAAAGGAAAGGCGCTTTTTTAAAATATGCAAATTACACCACGGCTCCCCCAGAGTGCAGAGGAGCTGGTGGGAGATAAAAATAGTCACAACTTCATTTCCAACACGACTCACTTCAAAGAGTGGATTTCTCCTTCACACTCAGAGTCACATGAGTCATAATTTGATATTTAACACAGACAATAAGGCAGAAAGAGAGCCGGTTATTATTTAGATGTCATGAGCAAAACAAGTAAACAGATGCCTCAAGGAAACTTCCCGAGGGGGGAAACACACTGAGGATAAGGGAGATAGTGTTTAAAAAAATAAATTAAAACGCTTTCTTTGAATCTGATAATTATGATCGTGGACTAGATAAAACTGCAAAGATTTGAATTATCTTGGGTCAGCCCCTCACGGTCACTTGATCTTCTGTGAAAATACTAAAACTACTTTTTCAAAGAAATGCACGCGGTGGTTTCATCTCAGCAGCAGTCGGTCACATTTAGAAAACTGTCACTGAGATTGTGCCAATATTCAACTTCAGATCATGGTTCGGTCACATGGGCTGAAGGATTAGAAATAAACTCGTGAGCAGATGGTGCAAAAAGGGGAACCACTGATGAAGAGGAGTCTGAAGATTTATGCTCTGCTCTATTGGGTTTGATGAACGTCAGAAATGTTTCTACTTTAGTGGTTATTAAACATTATAACATTACAGTCATATTACAACCCCTACGAAAGAACAGATAACATGCTGCATTAACAATCCTTCATTCTGTCACTTTTAAAAAAACCTGTGTGAACAACGTGAAGCTGTTTTCAAACGTGAACTGTGGAGAATTAGATCTGGACTTTCTCCAGAGTTTGGCAAAGCAGCAGGCAGAGGGAACTGTAGAGATGATGTGTTTTTGTTTACAGCACATCGACACTGGTGTTGGACATTGTCACCAAAAGCTCATATGTGTCTTCAACGTGTGTGTCACCGCTTTTTCATCCTCAGATAATCGTTTTCTTTTTGGAGTCTGTCGTGTGTAACAAAGGTCTTCTCCTGCTGTGTTCTCACATCGGCTCATTCGGACATTTTCCAGAGTTTTTACTCGGAGGCTGGAAGGAGAAACTCCGGTGGCTCTCACTCGGATCTTCATCCTCACATACAGCCCCCCCCCCCCGGAGAACATCAGGAGATTATCCGGAGTTCAGTTCATGTCTGAAAGCAGCTACAGTGAAAACTACTTAAATAACAGAGTGAACTGTGTAGAATCACGATAGACATTATACTTACTTTTGACTGTATGTAAAATGAACCGCCCACTCCCTTGTCATTGACTTTAAAAAGATGCTCATAGTTCTGGAAGAACAAAAAACATTAGTGTTAACAAAGCAGCTTTTAGCATCACCAAAGTAAAAACAAAGTTCCTGATTATTTTTACATCAAAAAGATATATAAGGTCAAATTAATTCACAAAATAAAACCTGATCTAATTCACAGAGCTGCCTATGGAATTCCCAGCAGTGTCTGACGATCCCCAACATTTGAAGTCCAAAGAAGTTTAATTTTTCAAATTGGTAACCAGACGGGTTTCCAGACAAGGAGAGACGTCACATTTTAAAATGAGGTTAACGGCTTAAGAACCGACACTGTGCTTGAATGGCTCAAAGAGACAGAGAGTGTGACTGCACCTTCTGAATCTCCTCGGGGGTGAGAGTTTCGAGGTTGAGGATCTGCTGCGCCTCCTGCAGACTCATGCCGGTGATGCTGGTGGCAGCGGCTGACTGCTGCCCCGAGCGGCCCCTGGCCTGAGCTGCTGCCTGGCTCGCTGAGAGGGAAAACACACAACGCACAGGAACACCGTCACACAACCGCGATCAGAGTAAACGCAAAAATGACTTAACGCAGAGCTATGGCAAAACTTCAGCTAAATTATTTTTGAAAGATATTATCTTATAATATTTCTATGAACTTTTTTGTATATTAACAATTCAGTCTGACACCATCAGAAGACAGGTAATTAGATAGATAGATAGATAGATAGATAGATAGATAGATAGATAGATAGATAGATAGATAGATAGATAGATAGATAGATTACTTTAGTCATCCCCGAAGGGAAATTAAGTCGTCATAGCAGCCGGTATATTTGAATAAAATAAAATACAATAGATAAATAAAAAATATTGAGGTAGAAAGAATAAAAACAGAAACACAAGATAAATATGTAGATAAGGTGCAGTGGCAAGATGATGGTAATAGTACTGATGATATGATGGTAATGTTATTGTTAGACAGTATATAAAAATAGTACAGTATATATAGTATATAATAGAACATAATATATATATATATGATAGTAATTATACCAATATAATAGCAGTATATAGTAATAATGGCAGCAACCGTATATATAATAATAATATTAAATTACTTGAAGATCTATTTGATTATCTGAACATCTGTATGAGAAAAAGTGAATCATGATTTCAGTCACATTATCCTGCCCTTGCTCTGATGAACATCCATCGATATGTTTCCACACCTACTTAGTTTTACATTCCAGCTTTAAAACCTTTAAGGTTCCAGATCATACCTGCATATTCTTGTTTTAGAGCTCGCGCAAACGCACGTCCCACCACCTGCGCCCCCATCACAATGATCTGTGCAAGAACCCTGGCCTGGAAAACAAGAAACAGTCATGAAGAGCAGACGATCATCACTGACGATCACAGACAGACCGAGGCAGCAGGCGTCTGTGCGTGAAATTTAAAAGGTTCAGTGTGTTTCCTCTAGTGTGTGAACATCTGAATGCGACAAATTGTTGTTTCTTTTATATTTCAATACTTCACGGAGGCCGCCATGTTTTTTAGCTGGCGTCTAACCTGGACAAACAGAACACGGACACCTGAAGCTTCCACAGTTTTCTCCCTCATGTTTGGAAGGGAAGGGTGAGGTGAGGGGTATTCAGCTGCAACATGCCACTTCACCACTAGATGTCACTAAACTCTACACACTGAACCTTTAAAGACTGGCCAATAGAAACTATATCAACAATAATTACAATGTCATTTTCAACCAGTAGCAACATAATGAAAGTCCAGTTCTTATTGATATGTTTCTACATTGTGTAAAAACAGTGAGGGGGTTGAACACATCATGGATCTGCCTCATATTTGTGACATATGTTGTTTCTCAAGTGTTATCAGGTAAAGAATAAACCTCCAATCAGGACCAGGAATCTGTCTTTACACTGAACAGACATGATCATGTGACAGTTCTGTGTCATTTATAATGATAATAATATGGACAGTTGTTATCTGGATATAATTTGGAGTCCTGATGAAATGACACCTTCATTTCTAATGTCAACACAGCGATTCCACGACCTCGTCCGCCATGTTAGGACAAGATGTAACTCGCACTTCAACACATCAACTCCTTACATCTCCCTGGAGGAAGAAGAGGAGGAAGAGGAGGAAGAGGAGGCAGCTTCCTGGTGTCAGACCGATCAACATTCAAACCCGGGACCAGGACACACAGCAGCGCCACATCATGCTAATGCTAATGCTAACGCTGCCTCTGTGAAGTATCTGCTAAAAGAACAACATGTCTTCTTACCATCGCTGTGCAGTGCTGTCTCGTCCGGGGACAGTGTTCGGACCCGACGCTCCTCACTCACATGTACACCACTGAAGGTTAGGTAAGGGTCAAAGTTCAAGGAAGCGACGACAACGCAAAGATTCAAGTTGACTCTGGTGGTCGGTGGTGTTTGTGACACTGCCACCCACCGGCGGGGAAGACAAACTGCAGTGGTCAAAGTGGCGGAGCAAGTATTCACATATTTTACTGGGTCCACAATTTAAAAACATCACAAGTAAAATGTGTATTAAGTATAAATCAGGAACATATACATAATGTGACAGTTATTTTTATCATATAATAGATAATAATATTATTGTGGATATATAGTTTTTTACATATTTTGAACTTATCTTGTTTTTTACATATCTTCAACTCATTACTATTTTCATTGTGGATTAACCCCTTGATTATTTTCTAGATCAACTGCTTGAATTGTTCAGTTTAAGGCCCAAAGTTACCCCACAACTGACATACGGTCCATATTTTATTTATTATTTAGAATGAATACAAAATATTTAGATAATCAACAAGGAAAGCAACAAACCCAAACGTTAAAGAAGCAGGAGCAATTGAACGTTGAGCATTTTTACATTAAAAGAGACTCAATTAATTATAAAAATTGCAATCTGGAACTAGTAAATGTTGTTGTCAAAGGTATTTTCTCACTTTGACGAAATAAAAGCATAAGGTTTAAGAAAAGAAAATACTGAGGTAAAGAACAAGTACCTTAAAAGTTAAGTACTTAACTAAATATACTCAGTTTCATACCACCACAGAGTACCAGCTTTAAAACGTTTCATTTTGAGAAACAAAAAGCATATTTATGTTCTTTTAAGGTTATGTGATCAGCAAATATTAGTCGTATACATATTATATATTGTTTTTTTCCATATTCATTAACTGTGTCTGTTTACGTGAACTAATGACATGACAAGTGGCAATGATTGCAAAAGGTGTTTATTGAAAGACAAGATTGGAAAAAAACCACAAACCTTTACTCAAGTGATACAAAAAAAACAACAACACCCCTTTATTCACTGTATAAAAAGGAAGATCTTTTAAAACACAATGGAAGGCAAGTCTAACCAACCCAAATATCACAAGCACACACAGTTTACGCTGCACAAGCACTGACAACACCTGCAGTTCACGTGTACAACAGGATGTGCACGATCACGCATGGCTGAACTGGTCGGGTTACTTCGGTCCATCAGAGGTCGTAAACAAACTCCGCCTGGATTATTGACGATATTGCTAGAGCCCTGATTAGAAATAACACGATGGCTGTTATGGCTGTATACGTTATCAATACTGTAATGTCATTGTTTATTAAACACCATGATTACTTGCTACTAAGATAAGAAAAATAGCTAATTCTGTGAGGATTATCTCCAGAACAGTCTGAAAAACAAACAGAATTCCAAAGAGAAAGATTAGATTATAAAACGCCACCATCCAGAGGAAAAAAGAAAAGAATCACCTGTTAAAAAAGGAGGTGGTTTGGCTCCAATGCATAACAACATTTCATTTTTTTTATTTACCTTTAACCCTTACTTATACATAACACTATTCCTGGAAGGCAAAACATTCAAATCCAACTGGCACAAATACAGTATCACATATTTATGTTAACATTTGCTAACAAGGAAACGTGAATGTGAACGTAGAAATTCCAGTTCATGGTCAAACATGAGCACTGGGGACCCTGTGGTTTCCCCTGTGGGGTTTTTGCTGTTGAAGGCTTGAACATGTTACAGTTATAGTGTGTCTGTGTGTGTGTCTGCGTGTGTGTGTCCTGACTCAACAGGAAGACAAGGTGTTTTTGAGATGCTCACATATTATTTCTTCATTTTTTTTGCAACATTACATTTTTTTATAGACACATTGTGACGAGAAGAAGCAAGCGAGTGGTCCACCGTGGAGACAAATGTCCACAAAGATTACGAGGTTGCACACGATACACGAGGTGTCCTCACACAAGAGGGCGCCATTGTTATTTATATCACAACGACTGAGAATGTGTTATCATGCTTAAAACATGGCCATTGACCACAGACACAAACAGGAGCAAGAATAAAATACTCCGCAATTATTCAATTAATCGATCAATTATTTTAATATCATTGTTTGTAGTCCATAGTCTGTATAAGAAGATGGACGACATGAAGCCGAAATGTCTTGATCGCCCAAGATGGGGGTGTTGCTCTCTGGGAGATTTTGGCCTCATTTTTTTTATAGTGGAAGGAAGTTGAGACACGTCGTCCATCTTTATTTACAGTCTATGGTTTTCATTTTCTGAGAGTGTAGCCTAAAGCAGAAGTATTATTGCTTTGAAGTCACCTTGCACTGACCAGAAATATGTTTGAACCTTTCTGACACATCATTTCTATTAATCCCACATGAGAAAACAACCCCCCCTCCTAAATATCAGTAACAGTGTGACATAATTTTGCAGTTTACATAATCATTGGAAAGCTACTATAAATCAAATTCATCCCAGAGTAATTTTTGTAGCATCTAATAATCCCCGATAAAAAAAATTGGCATATCACATTTCATTAAGTTTGATTTGATCAACATGAGCTACACATTGTGACATTTGATTTTTTTTCAAACCTGAATGGATATCGTGATACATACAGTGATCCTGTCAGGAGGTGTGTTATTGGTCGACTTGGCTGAAGATTTGTTCACATTGTGCAGTATTTTATTATTTGTGCGGTAGGCTGAGGCGTTCTGAGTGGCACTGCTGCACAAGACTGGTCCCTCTCCACGCCGCTTGTTGGCACCACGCTTGAACCAGAGGCGAGACAACACCCCCCCCTTTAGTCATCCTGAAGGACAGAGAGGTCACAGGAGGATGAAGAATTTCCACTGATTTCACATTAACCTCAAGATCCCACTGGTCTCTACGGACTAAATATTCTGATACAACACGTTCTCCAAACCACACTTTACATTTTTTAATATTTTTTCAAATAAACGCATTGTGGTGGAGCACAATTTTCCACAAAACTTAACCATAATTCTGATCATTTGTTTTTGTGATTTTACATCTTGATGTCAAATTATTATTTTCCGCCACAACAAAACCTATTCCAAAATGTCAAGGTCATAAAGGTTTGTGGGCTCATGAATAAAGGCATCACTTCAAATCAAAAGGGTGATTGTCATTATAGTTACTGCACCCTCATTAGTTAAGATCAATTACTTAAAAATGGACAATAAAAATTATGAAAAATACAAGACAAATTTTCAGTCGTCTCCTTCTCGTTCACTTACCCACTCGTCCTCGTCGACCCCTTCGAACGACTCCTGTGGCAGCGGCTCGTCCATGTTCCCCAGCTTGGCCACCATGGCACTGAGCAGCTGGGTTACACAGGCAGTATGTTAATAAACAGATGACTCACATGGTAGATTCACTGGAAAGCACAACACAAACAGCAGAAACACAACAACACTGTATTTTCCTTTATCTTCACCTCATCTTTCTTCTGTTCGTCTGTCTTCTCCTCCAGGTAGAAAGACGAGGGCATGTATTTCCTCACCGGAGCCTCTTTGGGGGCTTCGCTCACTGAGAAAAAGAAAGTACCAAATAAAAATAAATACTAGGACGTGACTGAAGAGGTAAGTACTTTCATCTAGCCAGACTCTCTGCTCCGTGTCCTCACCTGGTGTCATGTCTTTTGGCTTCAGGCTGATCTTGTTGTGTTTGCCGTTGGAGCCGGACAGCCAGGCGGAGGCGGTCAGGGCCGGTTTCCAGCATTCTGCCGTGTCAGGGAACACATCATCCTGGAAAAACTCTTTCTGAAAACCCACAACGGACACACAGAGGAGGCAGTTATGGTAAAGGAGGAGAGAACTATATTCCCATTGCAGTATTCCCATGTGTCCTCTAGGCGGCGCAGTTGGCTCACCTTGACCCGTGGCACTCTGAAGGCGACGGGCTCTACAGCTGTCTTGGTGAGCATCAGACCTACAGCTATCTCCACCTCACGCACACTGCACTCCGTCTTTGGGAGAAAGGCCAAGCCCTGCAGACAGGAAAGAGTCAGAGACCAAGTACATCATCACAAATGAACTTCGGCTGTCAATGTTTGCAGATGTATGAATGTATGACGAAGTAATGAATATATATTTAAAAACTAGAACAGCACTCAGCACAGTCCATAACTCTGCCACGGCCAAAAAATTCCCTTATGAAACCACATTTAAATTCTCTAGATCTGGATTTTTATTTGGATTTGCACAAAACTTCAATAAAAATTAAAAAAAAGCAATATATATATTAGGGCTGGGCAAGTTAACTCGTTTCAATCGAGGTAACTCAAGTGATGAGTTAACTCGATTAATTATTTTATCTCGCATTAACTCAGGTTTGATTATTTATTGTTTTATTGTGAAAGTCAGGCTTTTATTTTGTGAAAGTCTGTTGCTGACTGCTGCAGAACAGGAAAAAAGAAAATAATTGGCGGATAAACAATCGAGTTAACTCATCACTTGAGTTAACTCGATTAAAACGAGTTAACTTGCCCAGCCCTAATATATATGCTTTTAATATGTTATGTAAAAAAAAAAAAAAAAAAAATCCTGCATCAGCCCCTGGATCCGGACCCACACCAAAATGTTATCGGTTCTCTCATTCCACCAAGTTTTGTGGTGATCTGTCCGTAAAATTACTTGCAAAAAATAAAATAACAAAACATACATACAAACTTCCTGGTGGATGTAAGAATGATTAAAAGAGGGAAGTCAGCTCGGTACCTTCAGCGGCTCTGGAGACATGAAACTGCTGCATTCCATAAAGTACGGCTCCTCAGTGACGATCTCATAAACGTGCACTCGAGTATCACCCTGGAAAACAAAGGGAAACACATCAGATTATCACTAACTCTTGTCTGCAATGACACTTTGATTTTGTTTTATTTTGATTTACCTTTCCAGTGAGGATGACTACGCTGTTGTCGGGGTCATAGAAAGGGATGAGCGTGGAGGGGGAGATGTCGACCTGGGTGCTGGCGACGGCTCCGGAGGACAGGGAGTCAGCGGAGTACAGGCAGAGGAGTCTATCACTGCGACTGCAGGTGAAGGAGGAGAGGGATCAGTGGTAAGTTCTCTCTTTTCACAGACTCGCTGCTGCTCTATAAAAATATACATTTAATGCCACCTTAAGTTTTTTTTTTACTATATCAAGTACCTGTCAAATCCTGACACCAGCAGGTACTTGCCCTCGCACACCCACAGTATACGAGCTCCCCTGGGGCCGTCGGGACCAGGACCTTCCTGCAAAAAGATAAAACAAAGTGTGATTGTGAGAGATGAGTCGATGGAAGACATAGAAGACATGAATTTAAAGAGTAAAGCAAGATTTTAGTGCAGTTATTCCAGATGACTAATGCCTTTGGGCCGGAGTTATTCATATTACTTTAAATACACTTAACATAGGTTTATTGCTTTTGCGGTTGTTTTTTTCCAAGTAATACAACACTTAAGGAGTTATAAATGAAATTATAGCTTGTGCATAAGTGGAGACTGCAGCTTACTTCATCAATATTTAACTGAGTTTTATTATGTGCAGTTGCTGAGGACTACAGCTGCAGCTGTTTCACAATCTTTTAAATACACACCAAAACACAAATCTTATGTCTTTTCTGTGCTGATATGCCACCATGCTTCTGCTGTACGTACCTGAACAGGTGCAGTGGACTTGCGAGGGTCATAGATACGAACTTTCCCATCTTTACACACTGTGGCCAGGAGCTTCCCGTCTGGGCTCCACGCCATACTGAAAACCTGAGCAGGAAACAGAATAGAGAGCAAGAAAAAGGGAAGAGGAGTCAAGAGCAAACATCATTATGTTTAAACACAGAAGCATCATTTATCTCTTCAAGGTGAAGATAAGTTCTACCAAAGACTTAGCAGGCACTCTTCTTTGCCTCCAGCATCCCATGGTCACCCACCTGTTCCTGGTGCCCGGTGAGGATTTTGACCTGCTCTCCGCTCTCCAGGTTCCACAGTCTGACTGTGAGGTCGTAGGAGGACGACACCAGGACTCCACTGGCCAGAGGGTGGCACTTGATTGAGTAAATCTTCTCTGTGTGGCCTATGAGGGGTCACATCAGCTGTGAGTTCACTGTACATCATTTCAATAAAGTCCCATTGGAGATTGCTGCACTAAGTGTTGTGTGTCAGGTCTGTCGGCCTCCTGACAGAAGGAGGTAAAGAGATGTGGTTTAAGAGGATGGGTCGGGTCCTACCTTGCAAAATGAGCTCAGGCTCAGTCAGGGTCTCCTTCAGTCCTCCCTCTGGTACCTGCCACACCCGGATCTTAGCATCATCACCAGCTGTCACAAACAGACACAGACATATACGTTCAATCACATTCAAGATTAACCAAGATACATGGAAACGGTGAATGGTTTGTATTTGCTTCTAAATATAAAGGAGTTCTCAAAGAGTCATGAATCCCATTCACTCACTAATGGGATATTTGGGGCTTATTGTCATCTAGAGAACACTTCAACATGCAGACTGAAGGAGCCGGGAATCAAACCACCGTGCTTCCGAGAAGGGGACGGCCTGAGCGACTCTCTTATATGAAACTGTGTTAGTGTGTTAGTTTTCCTCACCTACGACCAGCCTGTGTGTGTCGAAGGGGTCCCAAGAGAAGTCGGCCACATTCACAGAGTTCTGGATGGTGGGCAGATTGGTGTCTGGTTGCCTGCCAGGCTGAGAGCGCTGAGGGATGGAACAGAATCACTCACTCACACGTGCGGCACATTTTCATAGAACATTTCCCAAACTTGTCTCCACAAACGGAGAGAGCAATCACATTACCATGTGATGAATAGGGTTTACATTTCATTTCCATCTGCTGCTGTACCTCAAAGATGGCGATCTGGCCCCCAGAGATGGCGAGCGGCACTGCCAAGCGTTGGCGGTTGACACAGAATCCGTCACACTCGCCCGGCGTGGTCAGGTTGAGACCACGTATGTTAGTGATGTGCGTGTCCCGGTGCATCACCGCACCCTGGATGTGGCGGAACTTGGAGGTCGGCCCTGGACGAGAGGTTATTTTTTCCATTTTGTCATTTGACACAAAACAAACAATTCACTTGACAACCGCTCATCCGAACGACTTCAAACTTGGCAAATATTTTGCTGAGGATCGTAAGAATCGCAACATCCAGAGAGGTCTCTTCATTCAAGCATTGGTTGACTGATTTGACAGACACCTTACATTTGGAGAGAATTCGATTTAAGTTGAGGGACTTTGATAAAATCTGGCAACATTTGGTCTCTCATCTCGAAAGAGAATCTGATTGAGTCCCTAGTTGGATGCACTCTTTAGATGGGTGGGTGGTGGGTGGGTGGGTGATGGGAGGGTACACACTGTTGTCTTTTTCTTTTCTTTTTTGTCCTGTCCTTTTTGTTTCATCTTTTTGTTGATGCAGGCATTGCTTGTTTACTTGCAATTCTTTTTTGTCATTAGTCTTTTTTGTCAGGGATTACTTTTTCACCTTCTGTAAAAAACAAAGGAAACATAACTATCGACTGTAAATTTCTCTGTTATCTGATTGGTTTCCCAATAAACAGATTTGAAAAAAGAATCGCAACATCCACTGTGAAGTTGACGTGTCAAGAGAAAAAGATAATAATCCTGCATTTCTTTTATTTGTAAACTGCATGGCTGTTACCAAATTAACCATATTTAAGACACAATCAGACACCATGAATAGGAAGTGTGTGCGTGTGTGTGTCTGTGTGTGTGTGTGTGTGTGTGTGTGTGTGTGTGTGTGTGTGTGTCCATACCCATCAGGCCCTGGATGGCCTTGGCACTCTGGTTGGCACTGGGGCTGGGGAGGAAGCCTGAGGAGAGGCCGGAGTTGGAGGAGGGAGAGCGGGACGGCTCTGCGCTGCTGCTGGGAGTCGTCAGAGGACTGCTGGAGCTGGAGCAGCCACGAGCCGGATCCTGAAGAACAGCACAATGTCAAGTTTTTACTACTGTACAGTGATGTCGAGATTTAGACCTGTTGCAAAACCATTCAACGAAAAACAGATCTCTCACCTCTTTGCTCCCCACACTGACCACCTCCTTCTTTGCAGGCATCTGTTTTACCGCTGCAGCCTTTGGTTTGGGCTGTCGGTCTGGGTTGATGCTGACTTTCTCCACCTGGGGAGAAACAGAACTCGTAGTTTGAGGCGTCCACACGGTTTGAAGACTGGATACACTTGTTGTGGGTATTGAGCACCGTTACCTGCTTGTTCCCTCCCTGCCACCACTCCTCTGCAGACATGGAGGGAGTAGCACCCACTGTGTCTGGGTAAAGATCGTCATGGAACTCCTGGCCCGAACGCTGGGGAGCAGCACAGAAACACACGGACGCAAATAAGCCTGCATGGAAACCAACATCTACAGGACAGCTCGTGAGTTTCCGGTCCGAGCGCTCACCTTGCGAGGGACTTGATAGCTGACCGGCACGATGCAGCCGTCCGTCAGCTGCAGCACACGCATCACTTCGCAGGACATCACGTCCAACGACAGTTTGGGAACCACGGCGGCGCCTCGGGTCGGGTGATCCACGAGACAGTGGCTCACTGCAGAGGGACGGAGAGGATGAGCAACTCGAACTCTGAGCAGACGGAAAACAGATGAGCTGCACTTACCTGGAGAGAGGAGCGGCTCCGAGGAAGAGACTTCGAAGCAATCCATCACCGTGTCTCCCTGAGCACAACAGAGCGACACTAAATCAGACACCAACACATGAAGTGAGACATTTTACGTAATAAATCAGAGAGCCTGTCCCGTTCATCTCCTCTCACTCCAAGATTATTATCCGCACGGAGGAGGAGTAACCTGCAGCAATGACGGCTAACCTTTAAATTAAATAACTGTCAAGACTGTGCAGATTCATTCTCTAGGTCCTTTTAAATCTCTTATGGAATGTTTTCTTTTAATGAAAGCTGTCACAAATGATTGATATTTGCATTGCTGTGTTTTCACCGTTTCTTCCTTGTAAAGCCCTATTGTAACATTGTTAAGTGATGTGCTATGTGAATTAAGTGTATTTGATTGTTATTGTGAAAAACCAACATTTAAATCTTAACCCAATTATATCACCTGACAGAATATTAGAGGAGAGGAGAAGCATTCTGAATCTTACCAGTCCGGCCAGCACGAGCAAACCAGTGTCTTCATCAAACAGAGGGATCAGCGTCCTGAGGGCAAAAAGACAAGAGAGGGAGAAGGTCAGAAAGGAGAAAGAGACATTAAAACTAGGTCCAGTACATTGACATTGCTCCCTCTCTATTATGTCAGTTTCACAAAGCAGCCACGAGAGGGAGCAGTCGGCTCACCTTTAGGGAAACAGTGGTGACGTCCCAATGTGGATATTCTATCAAATGGACTTCATCACAGCAAACGAGGCTAATTGTGCAACCCACAATATTTTGGTATTAACTGTCAATCTGTTGTTGATTTTCGTCAAGAGAAAAAACAGAGAAATTCTTCAATCATGACTAAAGCAGGACCAAGGAAAACGAGCTGGGCCACATATGTCGTAAAAGATGGGTTGTGTTCTCAGCTGCCACGATAAGAACAGGTCAATGGAAATGGTTGTGAACAGAGAGTAGAGCCCCTATTTATGTTATATTTATATATCAATGCTTTTACTTTATCTTCTTTTTCATCAAAGTTTCTTAGGTGACATTTTCAGTTCAAAAAACTCAAAAGATATTAAATCTCCTTGTAAGACAAAGACATTTTAAAAGATTGAAAACTAGACCAGAGAACTTTTGCCTGATATTCGTTGATGCATTTTCTGTCTATCGTCAAATCGATCAATCAACTTAACAACTTAACATTTCAGTTCCACCTTGGACACAGTCACATGCCTCCTCTTAGGATTTGAGGTAAGAAGATTGACGGATAAGGAAGCTTTAATCACGACGGGGGAGGGAAACACTATTGGTTGGAGTAATTAAACCCAAACAAGAAATCGTGGCTCGGAGAAATAGTCGAACAAACACAGGCAATGCTGGCAGATCTCACTTATTCACCATTTCATCCTCTCATACATACTCCCTCTGTCCCTCCCTTCTTTCCTCTCTTCACCATTGAGAGTCACTGGGCTGTATTATTTTTTCGAGGGCAGGAAGAGAAGGCGACGGCCGATCCATCCACTTCACATCCCAGGCCCAGAGGCTGAGTGAAAATGTGGAAATAAAGTTCCAGTGATGAACTTGTGTATGCTTCTTTTCTTTGGGGAACGCCACCCGGCTGCCACCACATCGACTAGGAATGGCCGAGCAGTGATGTAATGCACCGAGTGCGACAGGATAATGACAATATAATGACAGACTAAGTTTGGGGATCTTCTGTGATGGCGCATTGATGACAGGCGAGGGTTAGCACTGTGCACATGTGAGAGAGTTTTTCATATTTTAACAAAACCGACACAAATTCAGGATTACCTAAAAAATGTCTGCCACAGGTTTGAGGTTATTATACCTCACATTCTTTATTCAGCTCACTTTTATCTTCACGAAGACAGGGATCTTTGACTCTTTTTTCACATTTTTGGAAGTGATTTTTCTTGGCAGTTTTGCAGCAACAGACAGAGAAGCGATTAAGTGCCGTTCATGACTGCAAAGGTGAAAGATATATTAATAAACTAGCCGGCCAGGTGGTAAGGAAATATTACTCTGTAAATGTGATTTTAAAGTTTGCTTTTTTAACTGTAAAGTCTTACAGAGAATCTGAAATACAAGATGCAACAGATAATTGTACATTTTGTGCAACTTCAACCCCTTCTCACACCCCCCCAAGTATAGTTTATTTATGAAACCCATTTAAAACAAAGTGCAGCACAAAGAGAAGTACAAGAATAAAAAGAACAAGAAATAAATTGCAAAAAAGTGAATAAAAATATCAAGACAAAAGTCGAAAGTCAGTGTGTGGGTGTGGGTCTTCAGTTTAACCTTAAATAATGAACTAAATACAGCAGGAAAAAGAGAACGTTTGCATGATTCACTGAAGCAAAGTTACAAAGGCACAAACAAGTCTTTTGAACCAAATATGTACTAATAGGTCAAAACTCTTGAGTTCATTCAATGATGAGTCTATTATGACTATTTTGATGTATTTTTTGTATGTTTTATTCCACTGAGATATTCATATTACATTAAAAACTTGAAGTACTTACAGGCCTCTTTCCCTGCTTTCCTAACTTTATTCTCCGGTTCATCCTCTTTACTTCAGGATCTTTGACTTATCAGAAAACTGGACCTGTTGCAGACCTGCCTCCTCTTCTCTTCCCTTCCACATCCCTCCCTCCCCCCCAGTGTCCCAGGCCTGTGAAGTCAGGCTGTGGGTTCCCATGTCGGAGTCAGTCCACAGGGAGTCCCTAAACACCTCCATTCCCACACCCCTCACTCTGCCCGTCTTCCCTTTTCCGACTTACCAGCACTACCACCTTGCACCCACCGCTCTCTTTGTGCCTCCAGTCCCAATTATTTCTCTGCCGCCTTATCTCTGCTTTTCTCACAGTAAACGTGCAACAAGTCAAACAGCCACATAATAGGAGTGGAGTTTTATCACTGATAAAAGCCTCTGTTTACTGTCGCTTTCACGCTCCACCTCACCACCAGCCCACTTTCCCACAGAAACACATATACGTGCATGCGAGCGCATATTTTGACTCACGTAGATGTAAAAGCAAACATAAACCTACTAGTAGTACAGCTTAATGAGGTATGTGCACATTTACTCATTCCAGCAAAGAGTTGTGCTAAGTTTGGGACCGAGCTTATTGTGAATATCTGGATCACATGGTCTGATTATGAATGAAAGAGGCTGTAAACAGACGTGTGATTGTGTGTTACTGAGTGTGTGTGTGTAATCCAGACCTAAGCTTTTTCAGCGGTGTGTGACTAGCGGGTTTACCACACGTGTGTTATGGGTAGTGTTGAAATAATGATAACAAAAAGTGAGTGATGGAGTACGAAAAAGAAAGAGAGAAAAGTAGAGAGGGAAAGACATTAAGACGTGAATAACGGAAAAGATTGAACGATTTGACTCCTCAAAACGACCGAATAGTTCCCCCAGTGTCGTATCATCTATCTGCCCCCCCCCCCCACCGGCGTCTCCACATCTTTCTAACTCGTCCAACGAGCTGCAACAAGACGCCTGATGCTCCTGGAAAATTCCCCCTGGCTTCAGTCTGTTACTGGCCCTGGGCTCCAATATGAGTTTAGAAACATCAGAAAAAGTGAAGAGAGCACCGACTCTCCCACACACACACACACACCAAAACACACATCATAAAATGACCCTCTCTGCCCATGACAGCAGCCTTCAGCACCCGCAGATACGGTGGGCATATTACTCTCGTGTGCACATGTGTGCGTTTGTGTGTGCGTGGATCTGACTCGCTCCACGTATGTTATGATTATGAGAATGTGTTGTGGTTTGATCATGCAGGAGATAGTGGAATAACTGAATGATGGAGGGACAGACAAATTAATATGTGGATGACAGACAAATACAGGAGGGATGTGTGAGTATATGTGTGTGTGTGTTGGCAAAAACTACACACACAGGAAAATATCCGTTCAGATTCATATTAAAATACACCTGTGTATTGATTTTTGTGAAGATTGGTCAATGGGAACACATTCCAGGGGTCTCGGGGGGCACCGTTGAGCCATTTTGCGACGCCCATTCAAAATTCCTTCAGAATACGTAAATTTTCACCACTTTCTAACTTTCTGCAAATTTTGGTAAGAAGTTGAGCATGTTAAAGCCCTCAAAAAGCCAATTCATTTGCCTGAATAATAATAATAATAATCCTTACAATTTCAATAGGGTCTCACCAGACACCTTTGATGTCTGTGCTCGGGCCCTAATAAACTCTGCAATTTAAGAAAATGCTCTACACGCTCAAGCAAGACAAAATATGAAAAACTGCACACACATGAACACATACTTCCACACATGTATAAGCACATGTGGGTACCTCCAGACACAGTAGTGTATTATGCACAGTGTAGATGGAGTATAGGTGGAGTTAATGAAAGCAGCCTGCAGAGGTATAAGGTTATGAGTTGAGCCCCAGCAGCTGGAGGACCAGATCGGTATCAGTCAAAGGGACCTTTCTTTCAGGTATGAGCTCACGGCCTCTGGAGCAGCCAGCCTGACTGTGACAGACAGACGCTGGACAGAACAGAAGGCTCCAGTCGTCAGGTCAGAGCTGCTCACAAAGTAGAAAAGAAAGAGAGAAGGTGCATTTGGGCAATGTGGCTTTGTTTGTTCGTGAGGAAGATTTGGCAAAACCTACCAAACGGATTAGCACAGAACTTGGAGGAAGGATGCGGTATGGGTCAGAGAGGTCTCACAACGTTTTGGTACAGATCTGGAGCAGGGAGCTGATAATCTGTCATATTCAGGAGACTGATATCTATGAGTGTGTGAAATTTGTTGCAGCCTGATTGACTATTGGGTTTCGGCCCAGGAATGCTCTCTTGCCATTCTTCGTGTATAGAGGATGTTGTGTTGCTTTGTTTGACTGAATTATAAAAATTAAACTGATGTCACCTGGCAATCAGGCCCATTTCTCTTGATTTAGTCAATAACTACCTTGGAACACATACTTGGAAATCAGTCTTGTACGACCTCCGCTTTATTAACTTCTCACTCTATTTCAGTTTCACTCCCCCTCTCTCCTGTTTATCAGTCCCCTGGTTATGTCATCCCAATCAGTGGGAGTGAGCGAGCGCTGCTGTGCTATCACTTGGGGTGAAGGGTCTGCAGAACTGTGAACTCCAACAGTCCACTTTATCAGCCTCCCTGCCTCCGCAGCCTGCAGCCTGCAGCTCGTCCAGCTGTACCAGCCGCTCTCTGGCGTCCCACTGGCCGGAGGCGACTCCTGATCTCAGCCTGATTCTTTGTCCATATAATTATGTTTGAATAATCACACTGGTGGGTCACAGCAAAAACAGTGGACGTGTTGTTGCAGATCTCAAGTCAAGTGTGAGAGATCACAGTGGTCACCCCCAGTCATTCTGATAAAAAATGAGCTCAATGTTCTTTTCCCACAGTCGTCGGATTCAATGACAGCCGAGGTCTTATCTGGTGAAGTCTAAGCAGGATTATTTTTGTATAAAGGCATTTAGAGGCGACACTTCACAATCCTGGTGAAATAATGTCTTTTAATAAATGACAGAAAGATACTTGGGGATGTGAAAGAATGTGGGTACTACATTGATTTCCTGTTTTTCTGTAACAATCCATCTCTTTTTCATTACATGTGTGTTTTCATATTTAGGAAAAAGTCATCGTACATGATATCTCATCACTCTCATCAAACAATATAACATAATTTTACAATCTGCTCTGAATAGAAGCTTCTAATGTCACTAACTTGTCACAAACTCCATGTCCATCTCTCACAAGTTCTCTCACAAGTGCCTAACACTAGAGTTTCTATCCAATGCAGATGTGTTTATCATTAACATGCACATTGCACATCTGCTCCTTGTTCTTTGCTCCTCGTTATCATGCATCTATTAGAACGAGGTGTCAAGGTTTAGTTTAAAAACTCTAAACATAAACACATTTGTTTATAATGCTCTTTTTGGAGGGGGGGGGGATTGGGACATCATTCATTTAGCAGAGATTTGATTCAAAACCAAACTATATAGAATGAAGGTATGTTTGTCAAGGCCTCATATGACGGTGCCCACACAGACACACAATAAGCAGTAGATTTATAACAGATCTGTTGTAGCTTGAATATTAATTTGTAGAAATATTTGGTATGTTGAACAGCTGTAACTAAACAGCTGTATCTCTCTCTGATTCAAGAGTATGACCATTGAAGCACATGTTTTTCATTGTTGAGGTTATTTTCATCATCACTATCTGATGAAGAGAGTTCATATGACCAGATTATCCGTTTACTCCTTTGATAACCCTGCCGCCTTCCTGTAATTGTTTGATGTGATACAACACACTTTCTGTTTCAGCGTTATTACTCTTGTATAAGGACATTGGACACAGCTAATGGCTTTAAGCACACTTGCGCTGCAGGCCGATGGGTGTTCACATCTCTCCGACAATGGGAGGACTGGTGCGGAATAATCCACTGGTGATTAACAGGGGGATTCATAATGAAACAGCACCGGACCTACAAAACCATCTCCAGGATGTGTTCTGTAATGATGTGAAATATAGAGACACATTTTCTCCAAGGAGACTAGAGTGAGAATTCCAGATCATGGAAAAGATCCACTAAACAACCAACTAATGGTTTGGCAGCCGAAGTTCTCTCAAACTCTGCAGCATCAGAAACCAGCAGAAAAAGACAACTGTAAATAAACAGTGTATCACAGCTGATGAACGTTGTCACCTCTGTAAACTCACTGGTTCACAAAGCAATCAAACCTTCGCACTTGTGCCATGTAAACGTGTATCAATGTTGCCTTTAGTGGTATCATAGCTCCACAGGACGCCCCACAGAAGATCCACCACAGGGTCAGAGCGAGGGCGGCTTCACCTCCAGGCTTCAGCTCAGAGTGATCGGACACAACAAGGCACTAACACTGGACTTTCACTGTCAAAATTAATTTCATTTCTCAGTTTGTTTTGGGGGCATAAGAATACACAACATGGCAGCTTAGCATCTTGATTTCCATTAACCCTGTTTGAACCGTTCATGCTTTGGCACTGCATTGAAATAATAGAGTTAAGAATATCCAATGAATAAATGCATTTTATAATTTTCAAAAACCACAAATACATTCTGTATATTTTAATAATTTAATAATGATAAAAAATTCCCAAGAAAAGATATTTAATCAGTTTCCCAGATCTGTATTTTCAAGTCTGCGTAGCCAGAAAACTTCGAGTAGGGCTCTTTTTTATCTTAATCTTTAAAACATGCTACTTTGTGAATATAATGTCCATCAATATAAAAACATAGAACTGATGATAAAAAATGTTTGTATTAATTTTGTTTCCATTGTACGAATTGAGCAGGAGGTTCCAGCTACTATACAACTACTACATCATGAGGTAATACCTCTACTACATATCATATCATATTATATCATACTCTTTGTATATTCTTTGTATATATAAGTCTATATACACATATTTATACATGTGTACATGTTATTATTATTATTATATTTACTATTATTATTATATATACTGTTGCTGCCATTATTACTATATACTGCTATTATATTGGTATAATTACTATCATATATAAATATATATTATGTTATATTATATACTATATATACTGTACTATTTTTATATGCTGTCTAACAATAACATTACCATCATATCATCAGTACTGTTACCATCATCTTGCCACTGCACCTTATCTACCTATTTATCTTGTGTTTCTGTTTTTATTCTTTCTACCTCAATATTTTTTATTTTATTCTATTGTATCGTATTTTACTGTATTCAAATATACCGGCTGCTATGACGACTTAATTTCCCTTCGGGGATGAATAAAGTAATCTATCAATATACACATTTTTAGTGTAGATCAAAGTCTTTGAGGTTTTTCAAAATCTGTGCACAAAAGCTGTTAAGACTTAAATGAATTGAAATGAGAGAAAAGCCACACGCAGACATCAAGGACCCTGTAGGTTCTTCATATACGTTCTTAAAGGCTAAAACACATCTCTGTTTGGGGCCGTGCAGAATGAAGATAAAGTCACGATGAGTTCAAGGATCCTCAGCCGGCTCTTGAGACGAGCTGCACAGTTGCCCAGCTGAGCGGTGTGTGTGTGTGTGTGTGTTTAATAAGTTTGCTGGACCTGCCTGCCCAGCTCCCTCCAGTAGCCAGTTCATTAGAAGGGAATTAGAGTTGACGTGGTGCGTTCCTGAGAGGGGGAAGAAAAGCCCGGATTGTTGGTTGAGGGGCCAGCTGTGGCCGTGTCTGAACCCCAGTGATGAGGCTCTTAGATGGGCTGCCAAGCGGCTCCTCTCCCCTCTCTCCTCACTTCACTGGGCCCCATCCTCTGGCCCCTGACAACCACCACACACACAAGGACGTATAGCGGCCCAGACGCATGTGCACACACGCATGCTCGGGATTTAATTAAACTGACTGCGTCCCGTGTCAACAGTTCTGCACCGTGAACCCTCACACACCCACACACTCAGAGTCCACATAGGACCAGATGCAAAGCTGCCAAAAGGAAAAATATGACAGCTTCAGCAGTAAAATCATTTCTGTCCTAAAGAAACAGAACAAAACTTCATCACTAGTCTAACTAGCTGCAGCTTCACACTGAACTAAACAAGCCTAAAGTGAAGTGCTGGCATTGTGGAATCAAACGCGTCTACGTCCATTACGGCTCTCCCTTTTACACAGATATTAATCCCCATAACATAACATTCCCACCTTCAACGGGACACAGGGAGCCCCAATCAGAGCTGCACATCTCTCAGTTAATCCCGTTCTGCTTTGAAAACAGCGAAACCGCAACAAGACGGCCCAAACTGCGTCAGCCACATAACACAACTTTACAAGATGTCAAGTATGTGTGGAAAAACATCCTCCTTGCAGTATATTGACAAGTCAAGACAACTTAACAAACAGCGTTGTCCGACCACATGATGGACGTTGCAGCTGTTTTGCATAATGGCAACATAAAAAACGAAAACCCCAATCTGTATTTTTAACAAGAGGAGAAAAAAACGAAGCCTTCAACTCACTGAGCAGATAATTACACACATTTCTACTTGTCCAAGATGAATAAGAGAAATTAGAGAGTCATCTCCCAAAGGACACATGCTCATGCGGACTCGCAGACTCACAAACACTCAGGCAGACCTATAAATGTGGTAAACTGGTCCAGACTGCAGAGCTATAAAGCAGCCAGGACACTGGCCATAAACTGGCAGGAGACCTCCGACTCAGGGCTGAAGTGCAGACACGTGGGGGGGGGGCAGGGCTGGTGTAGAACGTGGGTTGGCGTGAAGGTGTCATGGTATCTGGACTAAAGGTGTGAGGCTACTAATAGGAAACATAAATCTTCAAAAAATGCAAATGAGAAAACACATAGCAGGTTTCGTTCACATGTCATGCATTTGAGTCTGGGGTTTGCACTCTGTGAAGTCTGCTGCTTGTTGTCATCTGTGGAGCCCAGGAAGAGATGCGTTCCGCGTTAACCCCGGGGCTCAGCATCAAGGGCCCGGGGCTAGATGACCATTAAATGACCTGTCGGCGGGGGCCTGGGAACCGTTCAGCAGCCGCGACCGCCTCCGACGACAGAGGAGAGAGGAAGTGAGGCGCAGGAGACGGAGAGAGAAAATGTGAGGGGTCACGACCCGCGGCAACCCTCTCTGCTCCCGGGCCACCTGAAGGAAGTCCAGCTCCCGTCACGGTCGCGTCGGAAGCACAAGCGGCAGACGGAGTTACACATGTGGAAGAGGAAGTGAGGAGACAGTGACTTGTTTTCTGCTTTCAACTGGAAGTTGATGGATTGTCAGCCCGCATTAGAACTTGAGCAGAATCTGAGCTAATGAGGCAGAAGATGATTTCAGAAAAGAAAATCACACTGACACAAACCCTCTAAGGTCTGGAAGCTTCTTGGCTTTTTCATTTAGACGTCGCCTTTCATTATTAATACCAGTTTCTTCCGCTCACACATAAACACAGATTTTAATTATACATTAAACTTTTGTGGAATTCATAAAACCATAAAAATCGAATGGCAAATATGTTATTGATGATATGATGACATTTGAATTGATCAAAATATGTATCAGTGCTTGACCAATGTTATTCTGGATGAATCCCATTACATTTTGTGAAGAAACTAGAAAATAGCAGTTTCATGCTCTAAATCAGCCATGGACATTGTGTCCTGCACAGTAATTATGCCGCATTCCAGAGGCATAACTTAAAAGTAATGATCATACTGTGAGCTCAGTCAGTTTTTATAAAGCACAGATTGGAGGTGATGTCAGTCTTGGGTAGACTCCAGTCTTTCTTTCCTACCGTGGAAAACCCACAAGTCCAACCTGTTGCTGATGTGACCTTCACAAAGTGAAGTCGACTGTAAGAACGCAAACCGCAAAGAACAAACTCGACAGACGACTTAACGCCCTGTTCAAAACCTGCCAGATTAAAGAAGCCGCGTTCTCTCTCAGCACAGACACTCGACTGCTAAAGAGCAAACACACAACTGACGCCATAACCGAGCAGTGATATCATGAGTTTGACGTTTTCTCTTGATAAATATCTTTGGCATTTGTTGCTCAACCCTTCGGCGGAAGTTCCCTCGAATTGTAGCACTGACCTGACCTCACACAAAGCCTCAAACTGGATGATCCAACCAGTCAGTACTACTGTGTATGACTGACCGTGTGTGTGTGTGTGTGTGTGTGTGTGTGTGTGTGTGTGTGTGTGTGTGTGTGTGTGTGTGTGTGTGTGTGACTTTCCTTCGTGGACAGCCAAGACAGAATTATTGGAAATGCTAGAACACTCAAAAAGCTGTAAATTACAGACATAAAACATGACGGTTTAATATTCGTTTTTCTTTCAAACCTGAGTACGTGTCTGCAAATGAGTGACAGGTTCGACCAGAGAGGGGTAAGGTCATTCCTGCTCAGCTACAAAAAAATATTCTTGAGGCGTTCAACAGAGAACCATTCATCAGGCAACAGTCGCTCGTGTTTTGACTCCACGGTGTCTTCTGCTTTATCAGAGTTGGTTAACAGAGTTTATCAGAGCCGCTGTGTCTCCGTCTCTGGTACCAAGCGACTGTGGATCTGAATCATCTCTCTGTGACACACACACACACACACACACACACACACACACACACACACACACCTTGCTGCTGGCGACTGTGTCCATACTTGCTCTTTCTGGTCCCATACAAAATGACACTTTATCACTTGGATCCCCTCCACTGATCTTATTTCTTGTATCTGAAAAGCACACATTCCACTCCGGTGGGACGACAATCTCATATCTCCGAAAAAAGTAAACATTTGGAAACACTAAAAAGATCGTTTTCAGAGTGATAACTAAGTTTTGGCTGATAAAGATGTTCGTGTTAAGACATGAAAATCAGCAACAACCGAACATTTACTAAGCAAACTTTGCGTCCCTCACTGTACCCTGTAGGATTGATAATCCTCACTGTGGCCCCAGGATGTGGCCTTACCTTTCCCCCTTTGTTCTGGGTGGACTGACTGTGCACGGAAAGCCTGCATTTCACTGTAAGAAGGTCCTGCACAGTCACAATAAATCATGGGCTTTAATGACCGAAGCAGGGATTTGTACAGTGCAAACCAATAAAAACCACAGGACAGAGCAGATTTATACTAAAAGAGTGAAAAAAGAGAGAAACTAAGCGAGACAAGAGAGAAGAGATAAGATAACTACATGTAGTAAATCTCAACAGTTATGCATATGTGTGTATTTGTGTATGTGTGTGTGTCATTCAGGAATGCTTTGAGCTCTATCATGGTACATCTGGAAGAGTTATTGGACAGAAAAGAGACCAAGAGAAAGTAAGAGAGTGTAGATGTTCTGCAACTGATACGACCAGACTGACTCCTATTGCTCCTCCGTCTTTGCAGCTGCCTCGGCCTCGAAGAAGGGAGTTACAAGATATTTAAAAAAAAACAAATTGAAAACAAAAAACAGATAACAAATTAAAAAATATCTTCCTCTCTGCTCTTTCTTTTCGTTTAATCAACTTCTATTTAACCAGTCGTTGATGTCAAGGTTACCACATGTCCATGTTGCCATTATCAGTGCTGTGTGTCAAAGCTGGAGAAAGGCTTGTTATCGGTGTGCATGAGTGTTTGTTTGTATCCAACCTTCTCTATTTAACTACAGGAAGGTCATGTTGTAGTCAGATTACTCAGCGGTGGCCTGGCAGAACGAAAAAAGGGCTTCGGACAGAAGTGTGGTATCCTCATGAAAGAACACACAACACGATTGAAAGATATCGTGTCGCCGGGTGCTGACCAAACTTTAATATGCAACTCACTCGTCTGAAGGCACCAGGTTGACCTGACGTGACCTGTGCCACTTTGCCGCTCTCGTCCCTCTGGCAGAGTTTCGGTCATAGTACAAAACAGCAGTGCAGTCATAGTGAACATACTGTAGCTAAGCTGCCGTCGCTTTGCTTCCTGCACTCAACCACAGGCATGCTGCTGTTACCCAATACCTGACATACCAGAGTGCAGGGTGAGAATGAGCCGGAGAGGTAGGAAGGAGGGAGCACAGGAGGGCAGAGAAGAAATGAATGGAGGAAATGAAGCAGGAGGAATGAAGAAGAGAGGGTTGTTCTGTTTACGAGTGGAGGCTGAAACATGCCTCTCTGGGCTGCACATTCACATTCCTCTCACACTTGTGTGTTGAGCATAGATTTACGTGGTTTATCCTTTCTGATGTGAAACCATAGCAAGAGTTACATCGTTTTATGTAATTGCATGACAGACAGCGTTGAGATTCTGCAGGTATGTGTGCCGTCTGCTCTGTGCATGGTTTGTCTGAGATGTTTATTTGCAGAGGTATCAATCCAGCTTTTTGGAATGATTAGAATGCTGCAAGACAACTTGATGCATATAAACAATACATCCCTGCAGAAATGTTTAAGGACACCTAAACTACAATGTATACAATAATAAAATATGAAATATAGATAAAGATAGAAAGAATAAATGAAATATTTTCCCCTTCATTTAAAAATCCAAAATCTTTGAATGTAATAAGGTTTTGTTTTCAAAAACGTAACTGCTGCTTGAGGCGAATACAGAGTGAAAACAGCCTTCTAGTGTGAAACTGCACAAATCCCCATTCTGCATGGGGGGTATTAACATGAGACTGTTAGAAAAAAAAAGAATGAGAGAAAGACTACATGCAAAAAGGTTAAGTTAATGACGATCATGGGAAAACAGGCCTTCTAAGTGACTCCCTGAGTGAGAGAGGGACGGGAGGTCACCCACGTGACCTCTCAACCCAACCTCTTCCCCTCCGATCTCACCCCTTCTCCTTCAGGCCTCACTCCTCTTCAATCTCTCTTATCTTAGAGAAGAGATAAGCAAAAAAACCCTCACGTTTAGCTCAAGAGAGAAAAGATAACCAGCCAGAAAACAAATGCAGGACACAACAGCCACACGTGTGTGGTTTAAAACACTTAAAAGGCTTAACCGCTCGCTGCTATAAGAGAAAGCCTCTCTACGTCTGCTCCATTCAGTAAAAACCAGGATTGTTTCAGGAGGCGTTCTTCATCCTTTCAACAATAAAACGTGCACTAATGGCTTGTCCAGCTCTGAGGCATGCATGTCACAGCTGTGCTGTCTGTTTCTGTCTCTCTCCTTAATGAGAAGTGCCAGTGTGAGCAGAGTCAACAGACCAGTAAACCTCACAGTGAACTATGGTCTGACCTCTGGAGGTCTCCGTGTGTTCGCTGTCTTTGCCTCTTCTGCGTGAAACAAACAGCTCCTGCAATCGCTGAGAGTCGAGTGCACAGAGATCTTGGTGTTAAGGGCCACTACATCAACCTCAGTAACAGCTGACATCAGACTCTAGATTTATTCAAATTAGGTACATATGACATAAGGCCCTAAGGAAGCCATATTTAGATTATTATAATAAAAAAAATTTTTTTATGACAATCTGTCTCCGTTCCCGAATCAAAGCTGGTTAACACCGCCTGTCTAACCCAACCTCAGACAGATAACTGCAGAGAGAAGGCCATATTATATTTAGGGTGAAAACCCCAATTCCTTTACAGAGCCACACTATACAGAACCAGATCCGATCTGGATTATAGTGGTTGATATAGAGATTACATTTTTTTTTTTTATTGTAAGAAAGTAATGTTATCGAGGCTTGACATTTTACAATTTAATCATAAACTTTATTGTCAATAAATATAAATAAACATGTAGAGTCAAACCAGTTTTTAGTCAAATATAAACATAAATGAACATTTTTTTCTGCATTGTTTGCCAAACACAAGCACAAAAACTAAAACGCAAGTTTACTTTGAGTTTAAACAAAGAAGGATTGTGTCAACAAGATGATAAAATATACACGTATATGTATACATACATAAATATACAAAGGTTCCTCTATTGAAGACAGCTTTACGAGCAACATATTGACTTATTATGAGTAAAGCTGGCAAGAGACAGTGGGTGGGAAGAGTCAACATTTCCCTTTTATCTGAGGCAGAGCATTTGATTTTAGTATTATATGTTTGTTATCAACTTCTGCTTTGAGTTCACTCCTCTCTCTCTCTCTCTCTCTCTCTCTCTCTGTTTGCCATAGTTCTGTGTCTCGTTCAGGTTCCTATAGCAGCCACTAATCAACCATGCATGTTCCTGGTTTCTCCCTCTCCCTTCCCACACATACGTTTTCACCCTATGGCTGCCGGGTGCTGAGTAGCTGTGGGAAGACGGGCAGGTCTCACAGCAGCCCACACATAATGCCATCAGAGCAGATTTAGGTGTGACGGGGAGACATACAGAACAGATGCCACATGCAGTCACAGCAAACACTAAACACAAGGACACACAGAGGCTGGGAGAAGAAGGAGCAGGTAGTGGAGACATCAGAGAGTAACCCAGGACAACACTTCATGCCTTTAAACTTGTAATTAAATAATGTAAAAGGAGAAGTCCGGTAAAATTCCTCCCCCCAACTCACTTCTGTGGGCCTTACTATTTAACTGCAGTTTATTAAAATGGGTTTTTATAGTTTTATAGTTATAGAGAACTTAAAATAAAGTTGAGCAACAGTATAAAACGTACAATGTATAAAAGGAGGGAAGAAAAAAGAGGTCAGAAATTGTCAAACTAATGTGCGAGAAAGTGGAGCGAGCCGAATAAGAAATGGGATTAGGGCGAACTAGGGTGGAGGAAAAAGGAAGTGATGAAAGGCTGGTTTGTGAAATACTTCAGAACGAGTTTGCGCACAAACGTAACAAACGTATGCAAAATACGCGGGAGGCGATGAAATGAAACTGGAAACGAAGAAGAAATCCCCGTCACCACCGTGACACTGTGGCTGCTGTAAGAGCCTTCAGCTTTAAACCGTTGTCTGCAGTGGGATCAGCAGCAAACCAGAGTTTTATGAGTTCCCCAGGGCAGTGGGGGGGCACGGACTGGATGCAGCCTCTCCATCTTTTACTCCTCGGGTGATTATGAGCCCAACGTGCTGACGGCAAAAGCTGTAATGCTGTTTACAACACTGACCGAGTTCTTTTGACATTAGAATTTGATACTTGCTATTGATTGTAATGCATTGCATACATATTATTTCCCCTGTGTTGGTTAAGCATATGGATGTGCTGTGCTAATACTATCAAATGAACCTGAACGTCATCGATGTCCACAGTGAGCATGTTGAACTCACTGGTTTAGCTGAGGTATAACATAGGAAAGTAAAACTAGATGTTTAAATAGGCCTGATTCAAGATAAATTGAGAACTTAATAGAACTTGTTAGAATTCTGTTGTAGTGAAATAACAGATAACTCAAATAGAAACTAAACAATAATATTAAGTTTACAGTTTAAAAAACAATTTAAACAGAAGTCAAAATAGAATTGATAAAACCAAAAATAGGAAATGGTAAATCTTTTCTTTTCCTAAAAGAAAAAGGATTCAACTTGAATTTAATTCATTTGAAGATTTGTATGTAACATGTGTGTTATTTGTTAGTTGTATTGTTAATGTGTCCTATGGTACCTGTTATTCTATCTAAAACAACTCACCTTTTCTATTCTTATATAAAAGAAACCGGCATTTCAACTAATTCTATCGTCTGTGGTGTGTTCACTATATTTATATTTCCACTGTTTAACTATTTTACTGCTCCTACAAACCTAGGAACTGGTCCTGTTAACCTACTTAACTGCAACTAGTAGTAAGTGTTACATAAAATTGGACTGCGACTGTCCTGTAACGCACCAACAAGCAGGACCTTTCTGTTGAGGACATGATGAGTGTTTTATGCTGAACAGTAGGACAACATAATGTCGATTCAACACACATGATGAGTGGAAAGATTTACGCATTTACTTCAAAGCCTGTTGAACAATACAGTGCTGTGTTGGTTAAGATGTTGTTATGTTGTCATCACATCTCGTTGTTGTTATATTTAAAGAACTCGCTTTGTTTCGTTTTACATGCTAATGGGAATCTAATTTGAATGCCATAAGTCAGGGGGAAAATGCTTCTTCGTTTTAAAGCCTCATTTAACATAAACAGTAGTAAATTGTACAAGTGGAAAGTGCAGATTCTCAGGCACATAAAAACATCTAAGTGCCCATATTCCAATTTTTCCATTTCCTTTGTGGATGTGAAATATCTGTAAAGTAGCTGAGGCCAAAGTCAGCGGCAAAGGGAGCCAACAGAAAACACTGCTCCTGGTTTAAAGCCTGATTTTCAACATAGGACTCAAGCGCCAATTGGGACGACAAAAACAACAACACCCTAGTTGCCGTTGCTCCAGATGCCTCCAGGTTGAGGAGCGTGACATTTCTGACACGCGTTCTGAACAGGTGACTAATGACAAAGCTGTCAAACATATGCTTGGAGGCAATTTTTGTGGTATTTTGAGAATTGGAGCATGTAAAACTTTTCTAGTAGACCCACAAATTAAAAATGATGAAGCCGTAAATGCCCCAAAAAATATGTTCACTTCAAATATCAACACCACAAAGCTTTTACTGTATCACCAGGGACACGAAGGGGGACATGAAATCTACAACTACACACAAAGCAGGATTTGTTATGTCTTTACACATTTGACCTGAATCGAATAGTATTAAGTGAAAAATTAGGTTTAAAAAAAGTGAGGAAAAAGGTTATATCACCATCCACAAACGTTGAATGACAAATCTGTCGACCTCAGCACACCTGGACAACCTCAGCACTGGTGTTGAAGCCTGGACACAGTTCATGTGTATTTATGTAGAGAGCGAGCGAGGGAGTGAACGAGGGGGAGGAACAGAGAAAGAGGAGAGCACGAGCACTGATGTTGAGGCTCATACGTGTGTGATAAAGCACAAGAGGGTAAGATTTATTTCTTACCCTCTTTTTTCTTTATTTCTCCTGTACACATAAAACTCGGTTGTGGCTACGACTGAGAAGCTACATCTGGACCCTGCGGGGCGAGCGTGAAATCATTTCTCTATTCCTGCAATTTACAGTAATGCCTTACAGATGATACCGAGTGTTTGTGTGTGTGTGTGTGTTGCGTGAGTAATAAATCCTATATGGTAGGAGAGGAGGGGGAGCAGGCAGGAGGAAGGCATGAGCCACAGACTGCATGAGGACTGATGTCAAAACATAAACGGTACAAACTAATAAGCTCGACAAGTGGAACTAAAGTGTCCCTTGTTCATAGGATACAGAGGGTGATGCGGTTTCAGGAGACTAGATCCTAACTGCCAGCAGTGGACAATGACTGTGGACTATAGAGGATCCCATCTTGATGCTGGATCGTGATCTTGCTGGCTGCTGACCAGAGACTATGATTGCAGCAGGACTACTTGACATATAGTATTGAAGTTATCCTTCAAAAATGTTTACCCTCATTAATGCTGCTAAAAAACTTTAAGCCCGATGATGTTTTCCTACACTTGACATCTATTGCACTTCTGTCCGTCCTGGGAGACAGATCCTCACATGTGTCTCTCTCTCTCTCTGAGGTTTCTACATATTTTTACCTGTTAAAGGGTTTTTAGTAGTTTTTCCTGACTCTTGCTGAGGGTTAAGGACAGAGGATGTCACACCATGTTAAAGCCCTATGAGACGAATTGTTATTTGTGAATGTGGGCTATACAAATAAAATTTGATTGATTGATTGATTGATTGAGACACGTGCGATGGCATCCGGGCCAAAGAGAGGACTGTTTGTTGACTTAAGTTCTTGTTGGCGTCGCTGTCCCTCAGAATTACAAAAAAAGTAAAATTTGGGCTGGTTTCAATTATTTTTCAGTTTTATCGTCAGCACGTGGAGAAAAACAGAAGCTCTTCAGGATCGTGCTGCACGGGCCGAACCCATTCAAGTATAAAAGCTCTGTGCACAAGAGGCTTCGGGGGTTCTGCTTAATTCTGTGACATGTGGCTAAAAGTACACAGCAGAGCTGACTAGGGATGGGGGAAAAAATCGATTCAGTTACAAATCCCGATTCTTGTGAATGACGATTTTAAATCGCCATGCTGCCTCCCATATCGATTTTTTTAAAATTAAAAAAAAAAAAATAGTATATGGGGGGAGCAACATCACCCCAGAGCATGTTGACCAGCTCTTGTTTTTGCACAAGAATCTAAACATACCCAAGCACTAGCTTTGTATCGCCTACTTGCAAACAACAATAGCCTACTTTTTGTTTCTTTTTTGTTTATTTCATTCTATTTAATTTACCTTTTATTTATTGTTTAAAAGTAGCCTATGGCATACATTTCTTAATCTGTCAGTTTGTGTGCAGTTGACAGGGGCTATACAATAATAGGGCACATTTTTATTTATTTTCTTTATTGGCTGCCCGGCAGTCATTAAGTTAATGTTAATATTTGAAATAAAACTTGTAAAGCTCTAAGTGAATTTGACTGTGTTGTATTTGAAGGTATGATTCAACATTTTTCCATGGTCCAGTATTTAAAAAAAAAAAAATAACCAAAAGAAATCCCAGGAAATCGTAATATCGAATCGCAATACTTACAGAATCGCAATACATATCGTATCGCCACCTAAGTATCGTGATAGTATCGTATCGGGAGGTCCCTGCCGATTCCCGTCCCTAGAGCTGACACAGTTCCTCGGAGCTATCACCTTACTGTACCTAGTGGGACTGGCTGACACTCACTTAGACGGGTAGTTTGTCACAGGCGTTTGGAAGCATTCACTAATGTGCACATGTACGCTGTTGAGGCAACAGACTTCTGCCAGAGTCAACAATGTCATATTTTGTATTTATGTTTAAAGGCAGGTAATTACCCAGTTTCAGATTCATGTAATCTAGTCCTACACAAGTGTTTGTTATCATTATGCTGCAGCCTTACTCACTAATCTTTCAGCATGAGGAGTAAAATGAAGACTTAAAAAAGCACTGCAAGCTGTAATTAGGGGAAACAGTCATTCAAATGAAATGCAGCCGACATCTCTGCACGGAGAAGGACTAGAGCAATGCAAACAGGTCGTGCAGGTCGGCATTAAGAGGGAGAGAAGCCAGCAGGTCTGTGGCTCAGGCTGCAAGGTGAGGTGTGTGCAGGCTCTGTGCAGGAGTGCGCTGTTCCGCTGTGCCTCGCTCCTCCCTCCGCTCTACACTCTTCAATAAAGCGCTTTCTGTTCCGCGGAGGCAGCACTCGAGCGCATTCCTGGACCTGGAGGTCGGTGTGTGTCTCTCTCCCGAGGATTTGATGAGGACCGTGTACTTTTGAGAACTTTTTTTTTCTTGTTAGAGAGAGAGAGAGAGAGTGAGCGCATATTCGGGGGAAACCTACACGAAGTCTCTGGAGTTATATCGGCGAACTGCTCCGTTTGGATAAAGACATATGTGCAACTGACTGCGCTCCCCAACTTTACCTCCTCGAAGTTCAGGGTAAGGAATCTTCCTGCTCCTGGTTTATTAATTATTCGGGATTTAAAACAACGCAACAGGAGCAAAACGTGCGTAAAGACGCGTCCAGGGAGTTGTGTCGATAGGTGGATTTGCTTTGGAAACACGTGAATGCAACATATAAGCAAAATCATATATAAAAAAAATACACTTTAATTCGTTGAGTTTCTGTCTTCGTTTAAAGAAACGGTGCTGCTGGTGGAAGTTGTGTTTGTGTATCCAGACAACTCCCTCAACAAAAACTCACACAGACCCTTTCTGTTTTGGCTCAGCTGCGAGTTGATACATTGTAACGCTTTTGAAAGGGCAGAGTGTTACTGTAACAAGACGTTTTGTAGATGTCTACAGTTGTTTTGAGGAGTTTTAAATGCAAAGCAATACTCTGGAGTCTGCACCACTGGGATGTTGGATGCAGCAGGTTTTTATTGGCTGTTGCGAAGCGCCGCTGATGCTTCACATCACCAGCGACTCACAATAAAAGTAAAGTTTGCGAGTGTTTACGAAATGCGTAAAACGTGGAGCGTGTCCTCGGTCCTCCGGGCTGTGATGAGTAATGAGGCGGGCTGTAATGAGGCTGGATCCGGACCGCAGGACGCCGACCAGCCGGCAGAGGCCGAGCCGGGAGTCTGGACCGCACCGATCCGCCTCCACCACCACAGAGGACGGCTGCTCCTGGAGCCACATGCGGGGAAAAGTCCCACAGCGGAAAGTTCAGGGAGACACAAGCCTGGTTGTTCCACGGGCAGTCAGGGTGGGGGGGGTCAGATAATGAAAAGTCAATGCCTTTGTTATGTTTAGCAGCATGAGGTCAAAACAGGATCATCTCGACAATGGTTTGACTGTTTTACACCTGGAGACAAGTGGACGCACTGCTGTTTATTTATTTATTTTTTTTAACTTAAGTTTTTATAAACTTTTCTTAGGCTTGGTACATGGAAATTAAACATGTTTCTTTATACAGGAACAAGTAGTATATGGTTGAGAATTGACTCTAATAACAGACTTTGCACATATTTGTCTCAAAAATAGGCAGCTATTACAAAACAAAGTGAGTACATAATGATATCAACTCATACCTTCATTGCACACCTGCACACACCACCAAACATGATATAGCATACATCATATGGACATGTTGCTGAGGTATACAGTATTACAGGATCCCACTTGGGAGAAACACAGCAAAACAATAAAACCAGAGTCCTAGTGGGGATCATTATTTACCTTTATGTAATTCCAAAACCTGTCCCAATGGGTCCAGTGCTGTTTATTTTGAGTTTTGGTGCATTGCAAAAACTGCTGAGGAAAGGAGGTTGAACAAAGATAAGTGACATTGCCAAGTCTGATTCTTAGTAACGCACTGACTTGATGTGGGTTCACAACATCAACCGATCTTGAATTCATCAGGCTACTTAATAATCCTCAACTCCAGGAGTAGATGACAAGTTTCAGCTTAGTACAGGCGGCCAACTTTCAGTTATAAGCGTGATGGATGATAAGACTGAAATATCAAAGAGGTTCATCAACAGCTGCTACGGATATGAAATGATTCCGTGAGGTCAAACATCATAAAAAACTCAAAGTGAGTTTCACTAATAAACGAGCATCCAATAAAGTGACAGGAAACAACGCGTTCAGACACGTCTCTGTTCTACAAAGCAAAAAAAACAAATCACTGTCAGAGCCTTTGTTATTTTTCAGATAACACCACCTCATCGTTTAAATATTGTGCAGATATTGTACCACATAAGGTATCATTGAAAAAGTAGCTTCATCTGATACTTTCTCCCCGAGGATAAATGTGTTGGTCTTTAAACTCAAGTGTTGAATGAAATATTAAGTTGCTGGGGTGATAACCACAGAAACGTGATCCCACTAATCCCTGTTAAAGATATACTATCTTTGTGTTAACACAAAATGTAATAACAGGGAAATTTAATTTTAATTTATTACCCGAAAGACTTCTTGTATCTAATTTCCTCAGAGACGAACCAGTAGCCCCAAGACACAACTGGAAAAATTAAAACATAACAAGATTACGACAAATTATATCTATCCGCTTTTTGAATGAGAGGCTTATTTCAAGTAAGAACAGTCTTCTGACCACAATCCTTCCCGTTCTCCAGCCAGATTAGCATCTTTTTTTACGTGGCTCCATAAACAGGCCACGGAAAATCACCCTTCTCTTCCCTGGGGGCGAAACAGGCGACGTGAATTACTCCAATCATCCTGCTATTAACCCCCACACTGGTTTCCTTCGCCATGTGTTTCCTCACAGACTGTCATTATGCCACAGGAGAAGCTACCGTGTCATTGACGGTGTGTAATGGTTGTAATTGGTTTATATTAGTCCGCCAGTCACAGCTGAGCAGCCCCAGGAGGTCAATTATCCCGTATTATTGTGGAGAAATGTCAAGGCTACTACTCTGCACGGGTTGCAACACTTATAGTACAAAAGATGAGTTGTGGGCAGAGCTGGTGCCGTGTTTTATTTCTCCGTATAGCTGACTGTTGTGTTTGTGCAGTGACTTGTTGACACTCACAGACTTCTCACTGCTGAGAGAGAGAGAGAGAGAGAGACTGAAACAAGTCTAAGAAGGAGAGAATCAGAATCAGAATTCTTTTATTTGCCAGGTATGTTTGCACATACAGGAAATTGTTTGCGTCAAAGTTCTTCTTTCTACTTGTGATGCAAAAGCTAAAGTCGCAGCTGATCCAAACTGCTGCACAACACATGGCGGCACTTTGACGATAAACTGTGCAATTGTGCGTGATGGTGTGAGCACCAAGCGGGACACATGTGCACGCTGGGTGGATTACCGCTCCCCCCCACGGGACATTTCTCCCAGTTAAACGATGGTCTGTGGACGGAAAGGCGAAGGAACCCTCTGTCATAAAAACCCAATTTAAACAATTAAGCACAGGCCCGCTGTCACAGCGCCGCGACAGTGACGTGAAAACCACACGACCCGACCGGGATCTGGTGACCGACATCGTGTCAGTCTGCACTTTCATCCGTCTTTTACAAAATTAAAAGCTGGCATTTCATTATCCCTGCCAAAGAGCTCGGGAGGAAAAGAGCTCTGATGTCTCTGTCTGCTGATGACGGTTGTTGACCGAAAGATCTGCCGGACATTTCACAGCAGCTTGTGGTGCCTGTACGTTTATTAACACAATAAAGTTCACACTGAAAGTTGCGTCTCCTCTGACTCTGAACTGCAGAGGAGTAAGGGAATTTTTCACATCCTGCCCAGTACCACCAAAGCTCAGCTTTACCCCAATTAGGGGCAGTGACTGAAGCATCTTACCCAGTGCATCCACGGGATTAGAGGGTTAAAAGTCAGGTGCTGAGGCGAGGAGGCCCGGGGAAGGGAGGAGGGGCATAGGCAGGGTTCATACACATTTTGACCAATGGATTTCCATGACTTTTCAATAACTTTAAACCAAATTTCCATGACCGAACATTTTGTGAAATCTCGGTGTATACACAAAAAAGTGGCCAAATGTAGTATTCAAACTAACAATGACAATTCCAAGGCATACAGTATACCTTAAATGACACAAACCCAAGTATGCCTGCTTACATTTTGAGAGTATTTCTTTAAACTCATATGAATTATTTAAAACTCAGCGTAATGAACGACATGAAAATATGAATATAACAAATTTCCATAACTTTTCCAAAACTTTTGGGAGATTCTTTGTTTCCATGACTTTTCCAGGCCTGGAAAAACACATTTTAAAATTCCATGACCTTTCCAGGTTTTCCATGACCGTACGAACCCTGTATAGGGAGGTGGAGGTAGGGGTGGGGGCACTCTCACAGCCGGGCAGAAAGAGAGAGGGCAGAAAGTTTGAATTGGGGAGTGAATGTGAGCAAACAAGAATTCAAGATGTACCAGTCCAACTTCTGTCAGATTAGAAGGCCTCCCTGTGTCCCCTCCTCAGGTGATGCACATCTGGGGGAGGGGGATGGGGGGGCGGTGTTGCTCTGTCGAAGAGGCGTCTTATATAAAACCCCAGCTTCAAAAGGCCTGAGCCTCACACATCAATGCTGACCCAGCGGTATGTCGAGGCAAACCCCAGCCTGCTTCGCTGCCAAGCTAAATTGAGGAAGAGCTCGGGCGATGCAGCCAAATGATGCGTTCAGAAGAACCACTTCAAAACCTCGCATAAATATACACACACATGCGAAGGGGAGCTGAAGGCTTTGGAGTGCCCCGGCTTTGAGCGCAAACCCCAAATAACTGCCGTCGTCCGTGTGCACATCCAGATCCAGATCCAGATCCACAAACACACTTTGCTAGTTTGTCTGTCTCCTGAAGCAGATTAAACTTTGGATTCACAACATGAAAGAAACGACTCTTTCAAGCTTTTTATTAAATGAAACTCTTGGTATCTTCTTAACCTTCTCACTCTGGTTAGAAAATCAGCATAAGCCAAAAACAATCCCACCCTCCAAAACTGACTCCAGTAGAGTATATGGAGTGAGAGACGCAGAGTGAGAGACACAGATGGAGGATAAGAGAGAGAGAGAGAGGGGATGAGAGGGAGGATGCTCATCCCAGAAAGCCACCACAAATTGCTGCATTTCAGTGAGCCCGTAAAAAAAAGAGAAACTGCTCTTAATCTTAGGTTGTAATTACCTCAGCCCGGCACTGTAATTAGGAAAATGAGCCTTGAACTAGATCTTAGTGGGCAAGAGCAAAGCAAGGGCACACGCGCATACACACACACTCACACACACACACACCTACACTATTTGACCAAAACCAGAATTAGCGAAGACAGATCTCCCTTTGAGAATAAAGTGTAATGTTTAACCACAAGCTATCAATGGCTAATGAAAATTACACAAACAACCAGTGAGACGAACATTAACTTGTAATGTTCCACCCAACATGGATCGAACGGATAAGAGCAGAGTGAGGTGAAGTGTGTACCTTTGGGTTTGTGTGTGTCAGGGTTCCTACAGGTTTTAACAAGATAAATTTAAGACTTTTTAAGACCACTTTGAATAGAGTTTAAGACCTATTTCACGACCACACTGGCAAAAAGTATGAAGGAAAATTACTATGAAAGAAGAAATAAGTCACAGAATTACTTACAAAGTAAATGTATACCCATTCAACATAAGAACAATAACAATACACAAGTCAAACAAGCTTTAAACATGCTTTAAACATGCTGAAATAAATGGAAATAAAAGGATGTTCCATTAAACATGTCCAGAGAAGGAAATTAAACATCCCATCGAACACTACAAAACCGCTAACTTCTCAGCTCTGGACGAATCAAATTTAAGACCTTTTTAAGACTTTTTAAGGCCTAAAATTTCGATTATTAAATTTAAGACCTTTTAAGACTTTTTAAGACCCCGCGGGAACCCTGGTGTGTGTGTGTCCTGAGACCTTGTGGAGAGCGGTGACATTCAGACGCACTCCTTACAAACCCACTCGCCGACACGTACTCGCAGTCCTCCATTACGTCACTTTGTTGGTCTCGTGCATTTCTTCCTAAACGTCTATTTCCGTCGCGGCTGGGGGACAGCAGATAGTGTCGTTATCTGCTGCTGTCCACGCCGCCAGAGCACCAGGGGCATCACGAGAGGGCAAATCTGTGCGTGTGTACGTGCAGATGCCCGCATGTGGCACCGCGTATCAAGCCGACTCTCAATCACTCAACGCTGCAATCAACAGGCGAGCGGTTGTTACAGCGCCACAAGTCACGGCTTGTCACCGGTGCATACGAGAGGCATCGGAGTGTCACTTCAACTACCGACTGAGGCCGCAGATCCACCGTGACTCATGAAGCGTCTTCTTCAACAGGTTCAGGATTGGGGCTGATGTTGAAGAGCCATGATTTGGACAAATTGTCGGCAGTTTTAGGTGATGGCTCTACAAAGTGGTTCTGGCATTAACTGCCGACTCCGTTTGGCCATGGATTGAGAGATTGCACCAGATGGGGAACGAGGGAAAGGGAGTGACACCGAGAGAAAAGGAGAAAGAGAGGAAGAAGAGGAGGGTGAGGAGATATTTGTGTTCAACAGATGAATGCAGAGGAAGAGAGAAAATTATAGTGGGCAGAGAGGATGAAAGGAATCAGAGCTCTAAAAAAAGAGGGAATGAGGGCAAGGCCGACAAAAATAGCTTCTTCAAAAGAGAATAAATATGAATATAAACCAATAATTGTCAAAAGAGAGAAAACATACTTGCAGGTTAAAAGATACCAGTGTTCTGGCAGGGGTCAGTCTGCGCAAATTAAAGACCAAATGTCTCGAGGAAAGATCTGGAAGAGACAGTCTGAGATATTCATGCACACCAAAGCAAGAATACTGTTGTCAGCAGTTTTGTCTTGAAGAAAAGCATCGTGGTGAAGATGATTTGCATCTATTTCGGGGGCTGAGTTCCACTTTGAAAGCTAAATATTTACAGTGGAGCCAGGGGACTGTCTGAGCGGCAAGGTCAGCGCCAAAACAATAGCTACACACAAGTCACACTTGGTCACACTCGCCCCTTCATTTACTGTGCAGGCAAACACGATTTGGTATGCAAATAACGTCAGAAACACACACTGAGCACACACGTGACAACATGCACACACACCTCTGTGCAGCAGGGTGAAACACTCACAGGCAAATAAACATACGAGCGGCCGTAGCTTCGAGCTAAACTGAGTCCCTGGACCGTGACAGGTTCATTTCAGATGTAAACGATGCTCTTTGAATGCAACGTGACGTGAGGTTTCAGGTGTTACACAACGGAATGTCGCATGTGGCGTGCTAGTCATCCACGTTCTGGTCTCCGCCTCCAAAACCCTGACTCAGAGCTTAGGTATATGAAAAATGGCTTAAAAAGAGCACTTAGTTGGAAATGTACTGGGAGAGTGAGACGAGTTTATCCAGTGCAAACAACTAACCGACTGTGCCGTGCAAAAGGGAGAGAAAAAGCGAGAGAATAATGTTTTGCTTCTCCGCAAATCATCTTCCATGCTTTGCGTGCTTTAAATCAATGATAAACCCCAAAGTAGTGAGCGATTAGAAAGAAATATGAAAGCTGCTCTTGGCAGAACATCTGAGTTTGGGATTTTCCCAAAACCAATTCATATTTGAGATCCCATAATCACGTTCGAAAATAGCACTCAGTATTCGTAAACAACGTATTTTCACGACGCAACACACACACACACACAAACTGATGCATGAACACATACCCACGTAATTCTGTGGTAGTGAAATGTGAGACGCCGTCACTCAAACAGCCGGGGCAATCTGGGCCGTGCCAGCTGAAGATCAGTTAGAGTAAAAGCTGTTGGTGCCTGGTGCCACGGGGCCAACACACACACCTCCAACGCACACACCTGATTCAAACACCAGGAAAAGCACCGGCACGGATCCAAAATGGAAATGAGTAAAGGAAAAAAACCTGATATCTTCTCAACTAAATCATCATATGTATGTAGCCACATTTTAGTCTCTGCAGGCCACGTCAGTAAATATTATCCTAACCTGAATGACCTTTGATTCCCCCGTGAGACAATACCTCATTCATCAGCTGCCGAAGAGGGCGAAACTGACCGAATCTCTGCTCGTCCCACACAGCTCACGTGCGGTAAACTCAGCACAACGTATAGGGGCCGTAACAAGAAAGTGACTGTGTCTTTGTGTCACCGCTCGGGCGCACACAAAAACACCGGGCCCACAGCTGATGGGCTGATACCGCGGGACAAGGAGCTGACAGAGCGGAGAGTGGTCGGCCTGCATTCTTCCACCCCCCCCCCCACCCGGCTCTGTCGTTCTGCTGCGCCGCACACAGCTGGAATCCCACCAATTAAGAGGAAAAAAGCTTCCTGTCCTGCTTGTGGAGCTTTAACTATGTATGACAAGGGGGGCTGGATTCCACATGAGTGGGCGGGGAGAACGTTTCATCAAATGAAGCTAACAGGTACAACTGTTGTGTTACTTGCAGGCAAAGGGAGACGTCAGCCCCAGGACAGTGGAGCGGGAGGAGAGGAGGACGCTTCTTCACCGGGTGAGCACGGAATGAAATCTGACAGTTTGATTGGTCGTTGTGTGTAAGATGTGGTCAGCTCCCATGATACAAACAGCAGAAATTCAGCGCAACACAACACAAAACACACGCGCACCGTAGATTACACGGGAAAACAATGTGCTTTTTGACACTTTGTCACGATAATACAGTCCTTTGAATAATTGCACCAGAGAGGAACCCCCCGACCGCACGCTGTTGGCGGTCCTCACTGTGTTCACTGTAACACCCGGCTGCCTCAATAGGGTTCTTTCACACAACTCGGAGCCTCTTAACGAGACTGGCAGGAGAACAAGAGCAGCTCTCTTAACTAACACACGCACACGCACGCAGCATTGACTAGAGACAGTGAGGCTGTGTGGGACGGCAGACAGGAGGGGAAAAGGAAAAGAGAGAAGGGAGGAGGTTGGGACTGAAGTTGTGGATCTGTGGTAGAGGTTGGCTGGAGACTATGATTGCAGCAGGACTACTTGACATATAGTATTGAAGTTATTCTTCAAAAATGTTTACCCTCATCGATGCTGCTAAAAATCTTTAATCCCGATGATGTTTTCCTACACTTGACATCTATTGCACTTCTGTCCGTCCTGGGAGACGGATCCTCACATGTGTCTCTCTGAGGTTTCTATATATTTTTACCTGTTAAAAGGGTTTTTAGTAGTTTTTCCCTATTCTTGTTGAGGGTTAAGGACAGAGGATGTCACACAATGTTAAAGCCCTATGAGACGAATTGTTATTTGTGAATGTGGGCTATACAAATAAAATTTGATTGATTGATTGATTGATTGGAGGTAGACTCCTCAGTGTGACCCTGTATACTGTATATCTATGAATTCATCTTGAATTCATATGAAGTATCGTCTGTTTACAGAGTCTGACGTCGATGATTCGTCAATGACATAAAGCTCCATTGTTCTCTCAAAACAGTATTTAAAAAACGCATGATTGCATCACATTGCTGCACTGGGTGACATGTTCCGTCATGACCACAACCAGGGGCAGTAGTTTATTTAGAGTCAATCCCAAATACACATTCCTGTTGACATAAATACTCACTAGAGCGGCAAATGTAAATTCAGCCACTGCAGAAAATAGACCGGAACGAATCCAGGATGTAGTATTATTTAATGAAATCTACAGTGTTCTGCTGCTTTAGGAAGTTACTGAGTTTGCGCTACTAAGTATTCGTCATCTCTCTAAGAGATGCATACCGTAGGGAAGGCTTATTATTGGGAGATAAACAAATAGTTTTTGGTCTTTTTATGGAATGCATTTGCAGCAATTACGTTTTTGATGGTTGTCAGCTTAAATATTTACAATTTTCTGCATTGATCACAAAGTCTCTTTTTTTTTAAAGTGATACACTTGTAATGCATTGCTTGAAAAAAAACGAAATACTTGTGAATTGCCTCCACTGTGTGTGCCGAGGTCTGGTTGTTGTTTCACTGTTTTGAAAACCGTTCAACTTGACACTCCGACTCCTTGCTGACCCCACACTCTCTGTCCGGCCTCCTTCCTGTGTTGTGCTTGTTGCCAATGAGCTGTGACAGTAGGCTGGTAGAGAGAGAGAGAGACACACACACACACACACACACACACACACACACTCCTCCACCTCTCTGTCTCTGGGCAGCCCACTGCTCCTCAGGGACACCGGGAGGAGGAGAGAGAGAGTGGCGGCGGTGCGGAGCTCCCTCTCTGGGGTTGAGTTTTCGGTCATAACACACATTCCTCAGGTGAAGGGGTTTGTTCAAGGTGTGTGCGTTTGCTTGCTTTAATATATATTGACCATGCAGACAATATGCATACTGGCTCTGCGTCTGCCTCAATGCTGGGGTTTCAACATCAAAGCTTGCATTCACTGCCTCGAATACAACACAATCCGTCAACCTGAGTGTGTGTTTGTCCTGCCTTTTCCCTGAGGGACGACAACACATCCATGCCACACCTACACCAGTGCATTTAAAAAATAAAGTAAACGTTAACACGCCAAATATTGGCTTTGATTTGGAACGGCTGTGCACCGTAGCTGTGTGTTAAACTTCTAGACAACCCAACACAACAACAAGTGTATATACGAATGTCAGTTTATTATCTTGAAGGGGACAAGGAACAGCAAACAAGAGTGTTCCGTGATATTGTTATACTCCACTGCACGTACACCGCATATTTGTACACACAGGTAGGCATTGTGCGGCCTAACAGGTCGGCTCAGGAATCTACTCACTCGATGACAGTCTGAACAGACGCGTTGACGCACACAAACAAACTATTCTTCACTCAGACCAATGGTAATTCACTGCAATAACAAGCAGCCATCACTGTCTCACCCTGGCTTCCTCTCTCTCTCTGTCTTTACGGAAGTATGTTAAGTCGTCTCAGGATCTCTGTACACGACAGCGTGACTAACCCCGTGGAGCCGATACACACTGACACACAACTCCCGTGTTATGATCACACAGCACTAAGTGACCACACAGAGGAACCCTCTTTGTCCTCATTAAGGCGTCAGTGTGAAGGCATCAGGGGTTTTGCATGTTTGTCTCGAATAATGCAAATCGCATTAGATTTACATCGCAATAATTACTACGCAAACCATGCAGCGGAGTTATGTTTAATTTTAAATGTGTTTTCTTTAGCATTACACACACCCATTGGTTACCAATCATTTCCTCTGCCAAGAAACGATAGAACCGATTTGCATGAGGATTTGAACCAAGGTATTGGCCTTGGTGGATGGATGTGTTCTCCGATCGCCCCTGGTTTTTTCATCTGATAAATAGCAGCATTAGACAAAAAAACGACTTGACCGATATATAATCTGTTGTTTAAGAGCCTTAACTTGGAAACATGTGTCATGGTCCTTGAGAAACCGGCCTGGGGTGAATTTTGAGTTTGTTTAGAGTATTTCTCTTTCTGTCTGGCAAATCCTAACAAAGGTTGGAGACAGAGTCTTAGGTCTACTCCTCCACTTCTGTCAGAACCCTCTCCCCACTTCCTTCACTCTGTCCCTGTTTGTGCTGAACACGAGGAATCTTTGCACACCTGCTGCGGGCAAATTTTTGTGTTGAGGGTCAGGGTTGATGTCTTAATAGACTGTTGCTGACTGATGTCTCTACAGCTGTCACTGTGGCTGGGTTCATCTTTTTAATCAGGGGTTGGCAAAGGCTGAGTGTCATTTCGCTGAGAAATCTTTTGGATCGCCTCACCCAGAGGATTATCAGATTTACTTCAGAGTCGGGATCGTAAATAATCCTAAATTCATTATTTGTAGGCCGTGACACTAAACCACACATCCTCATAGACTATTTATATGCTGTTAGACGGCATTCGCAAAAGATAAAAGTGTGCGACACAATTGAACACATCAGACATGTACGCTCTGCATAGCAGGCTGTCATAATAATACTGTAATAAATAAGTCAGCATGTCTTTGTTCAGGTCGTAATCGCAGGGCACCTGAGGCCATGGAGGAGAAGCATGTCAATGTCCGGGACAGAATCAGAGCCAACCTCCTTAGAACTGGCGTGGTACCAACACCGTTTCACAATAAATTCCAATGTGACAACCTTATCTGTACAAGTGATCTACGGCCCAGATTTATCCCGTGTGTGAGGCACATGTCTGAGGTGTTTTTTTCTGTTTGGAGGGAGAAAAGCCTGCAGGGAAGAATGACAGTAGAAATGAGTAAAAGAGGGAGGGAGGGAGGGAGGGAGGCTGAAAAGCAGGTCTTAAAATGAAGGTTGTGATACTCGCGTGAGGTTTACAACACTCAATGTCACGAGCTGGATACGGACGTGACTCAAACCATACTTAAGTGCAGATGCAATTAATCACAGTGAAGTAATCCTTTGTCAATCCACTTATCAATAAATTACTTGCTTCCTTCCTCTACCAGACATCAACAAACATCTTATAATGACCATAGTGTCCCTTGTGTCCTTTGTGTCGACATGTTGACACACAATAAAAAGCACATCGCTCTGTTCAAACTTGATATTAACCGCCGATTAACCCACCCTGACCAATCACAAGTCAATCTCAGCTGTAACAAAAATGAAAATACTTATGATAAGAGCTCCCTTTAATGTATGTGATGCGTACTTTGTGTATCAAGGCTGACCCATGTCCCATTTGCTAACATGGAGGAGGCAGGTTTTATGCCCTATACTGCAGCAGAACGCCTGGGGTGCATTGAGAGGTTTTCAACCTTGCACTTGTTTGAACATTGAATATTTGCTAAGTCCAATCAAACATTTGCTCCAAGCGATTGAAGTGTGAGTTTGTGTTCTCCAAGTTTCCAATACTGTGCTACTGTAATTTAACCAAGGTAAACACGTTGTCTAACCGTCAGCATTAGCACCGCTCCAGGTTCCTGCTCACCGACCCCTTACTTTAGCCTTGAGCTTTCACAAGCCTAACAAACACTTTGACAGCAACACTGTTGCCACAAGAGCCCTCAGGGCTGTTGTGGCAGGCGGAGGAGACGGGCCTTCCTCAGATTCCAGTCATACTCTCAACAGCTACATGAACAAACCTGAGAGGAAAGCAAGGAGGTGAGCAGAGGAGCAAGGGGAGGAGAGGGCGCGTGATTGACACGGCCAACAGGGGAAGGTGTTAGAAATACTTGTGTGATGTGTCAAACCTGTCACTTGTTGGCGGCTGGACTGTTTGTTGAAATTTAGCATCGGTGCTTTTACAGAAATGCAAGTGGACGATTTTCAGTTCAGATAAATGTATCCGTAGATACAAGGTAACCTCAATATGTTTCAAGGGGGAGGAGCAGCAGTGAAGATGTGCTGACAGACGAGCTGACAGGCGGACGGATGTTGTGCGAGTGTTACCTCATTATATGCGCGTGACTCTGTTTGTCTAACGAAGACAGTCGGGCTGCCAGTCAGTCAGTGTGCCTGCCTGCCGTCTGACTCACACAAAAAACCTTGGATTCAGTTATGCTCCAATTTTAACTCTTACACAGCTCTGTTGGAAGAAAAGTTGTGGTGCATCACCTGTTCTTTTAATGCATCAAGAAGAAGATGGTCAGAGGGAACTCTCTCAGCAGGGTTTCGGTCCAAGGTGCTGCACCTCATGATCGTAGGAACAACCTGGAGTAGCACTGCAGTTGTGTTTAGAGCTGAATGTCAATCAAGCCAGAACGTTGGAGTGTGAGCATAGCTGACTGATAAAACTGGTCGATCCAGCCACTTAAAACCACAAGCACACACAGTGCATGAAAATGGTCCCTACCAAGCTCACTGAGGTGTTTTCAAGAATGTCTGAGGAGACGTCTTCGTGGCTGAGACCAGCTTGCCTCTGGTTGTCGGACAGCACAAGGGAGGAGGCGAGGACAGTCATGCACGGGACAGGACGGCAGAAGTCAAAGATTAGCGAGAGTCCAAGGATGCCGTATTTAGTGCGTCTGTGTGATGTGGGGGTTTTTGGACTCATCGGATCCTGACTTCTGCAATTGTGTGGTTTACTACTGTGTCTTCCAGAAAAAAGGAGAGAAAAGGAGACAGAGAGTTGGTAAGAATTGTTGTTAGTTGTTTTTTTGCCCCTGGGTTGTGACTGAGCCATTGTGTTTTTTGCAAACACAACAAAGAGAAATAAGAAAACTGATGAAAGACTAGGTTGTCAGTCGAGCACTGAAATCCTTTGTGTTTCTGTAACGTGAGAGTTCTGTGATGAAGATCTTTTTCCTATCAAGGAAACATGACTGTGACCCCGACTGATTATCAGTCCCAGTAGGTCACAGGGCTGGGTGCACTGGTGACAGACGCGTGTGGTGTTGAGACATCGCTCTGCTGAGAAAAAAAACCGATAGTAAAATATCTGTGGGCTGAGAGAAAGAGAACAAGAGAAGAAGACAGATTGTACCTCGGGCAGAGCATTCTGTAAAGTGCCTTTTATAAAAATAAAATCAAGTCTAGCATCTACAGCACCATCAGTCATATCCTTCAGCAATGGAACAAAAAGGAAATTGTCCATGTTTCCTTTTGGAACTCCTAGTGCTTGACCTCTGTGCTCCAAAGCTCAGAGGAGGCCAGACGGCAGACATGCTGTAGCAGAGCCCAGCTCGGCTCTGGTTTGGCTGCCCGGCCGCCTGCTTCCCTTCTCCTCTCGCCTGCTCTGTACTCTTCAGGCTGGAGTTTGGAGTCTGCAGCCGGCTGAGGCTTCAGCTTTGGCACCGGTAGCATCATTTACTTAGACACACTCCAGAGGTTTTGGGTTTCATGTTGCCCCGGAGGAGCGTAGAAAGCACCTGTTGTGGAGACGAGGACCATTTGGCTTCAGGTGTACGTCTTTGAAACTGGAGCTGGGTGTGGGCCCGTGTTTAACAGCGCCTGTTATCTGTGTTGTCTGCGCCACAGTTACAACAGAGGACACAGAATACTGAGCAGCAAGGGAAACACTAATCCAAGGCTGACCTCTGACCTCGAGGAGTCGGTCGCCGGTTCACTGGTTCACGGGCCTTTAGACTGATGCTATCTGACAAGATGAACGAGACGGAGCAATGATTGATATGCCTCTCAGGTTCCTCCTTAGGGCTTTTGTGTTAATATTGTACGATCAAACGTAGTTCTTCAGTACACGATAAGTAAACAGAAACGCCAAAAAGTAACTATTGACTTGGATCACAAAATCAGTAATTAATGAGGTTTTACAATTCCAATACCCGCCCAGTCACACTCGGACCGTATATTATGGGTTCTGTTTTAAGTCTTCCAGCTGCAGGCTCTAATGGTGTAATCCTGAGGTAGAAAGAGTTGACTTTCACACCATTAATGAGCTGCTTTGCTACTCACGCAGACATGCACAACGTAGGGAGCATGGAAGGAGAGAAGGACATAAGGAAACAAAGAGGCAATGTGAAAGGAACCTGCGGGTTAAGTGGTTGTTTTGCGTTAATTGAAACTACAATACTCTGACATCAATCAGCAAAGGCGGTGGCGATGCTTACGAGGCCTGTGGGTCTTACAGAGTGTATCCTTGTGGCGAGGCTGAAATCAGTTGGAAACCTTTGTTTGTACAGCACATTGTAAAATGACCAAGGCCACTAATACCACTACAAAGCATTGCATTGATATTGTGGCTTCAAGATGAGTATTGCAAGTGACAGATGTAGTAAAACTATCATTCCGCATGTCCTTCTCTCCCTTGTCTGTGTTTTTATTCCGCCTGCTTGATTGACCTTGATGTGAGTGCACTGTTAGTGTATTTTGGGAAATCGTCTCTATAAGGAAAGTCTGTTTCTGACTCTACGTACATTTTACCCACACCCAAACTGCTGTTTGTCTCATCACAAATGTTGCCGTATTATTTACCGGGACAGTTACAAAATTACGACAGGAAAAAAACAAATTTGCTTTTGTTTTATCAGATTTATTTTCAAAACAAAGACATCCTTCCTTTTAAAATTAAGAGAATTCATAGTTTAGAGCTTATACTTGAATGAACACACGCTATGCAATTAAAACCAGGGAAAGGGATGAGAATGTTGATTCAAGTGTTCTATTACTCCTCATTGTTTTCGGCTCTAAACACGCTTTGCTTTTTTGATCCTTTCTGTTTGCATATCTAAAGTAAAAACATTAGCGACATTAGCTCATGCCATAAACAAATGCTTCCAAACATCACACGCATACCAACAGTCTTATGTTAGCACGGCTGACTTTTTCCAAAACATATTTGTGCTGCATGTTTCTGTAGCTTTCCCTCCTGCGCGACTCTTTAAGTAATCTCTTTATCCTCACAACTATTGTTTTTCCTTTCCAAATGACCCCTTTGTCAAAGTTGATGGATAACTGGCTCCTTCTGTGGCATGGATTGTGCAGACATAGACACGTTGTGGAAGTAGCGTTTGCAACACTCACTCCTTTTGGTTCTTTGTCGTCTCATGAGGTTGCGGATGGAAAAGGGGCAAACACAGAGAGAGCAAAAGGGAACAAGGGAGAGAGGAGAGGGGGTCAGAGGGGTCACATCAGCCGTCATCTCCAGGGATTCTCTGGGTGCCGAAGTTATCATTTACAGCCAATATGAATTAATGCTCCTGAGCCACTGCAGTAAATCTGCTGGAGTAATATATGTTAGCAGTGTGCCCTCGTGAACCGAGTGGTCAGACCTGCAACACGGTAGATCAAACTTTAATGCACGTTTCGCAAGCCGAGTTGCTTAAGAAGATAAAGTCCCAGAAGAGAAGGGGCCTCTTTAATGAGAATATGTACTCTGTAGTGTACAGCCTTATCCCCTTACTGTGACCCCCCCCCTGTCGTCTCTGGCTCGGTCTGCTGAATTATGCAAGTGCACACTGACCTGCGGCCCCTCCCCACACACGCACACACACACACCACAGTTTCTACTCCCTCTTGTACCCTTCACTGGCCCTCAGCGCTGGCCTTCAGCTCTGAAGATAAGGGCTCTTGACGCTCGGCCTGCCGGGATTTAATTGCCGAAGCCCACTTCACCCTCCCAGAGCCAGGTCTTATCCACCTCTCCACCCCTCTGCCCCCGCTGACAGAAACCTGCTTTTGTCTCTGCTGTTCCCCTGCTCATGTTTTCTTTTCCTCTTCATCTTGAAAAGGAAAAAAAAAAAAAAAAAAAGTGGGATAAGAAGAGAGCTGACAGAGAGGAAAAAAATATTTTCTTCCTTTTGCCTCTTTAATATTTCTTTTCAAGGGTCTGACCATGGATTTCAGTTAGTGTTGCGCAAAAGATCTTCTCCAGCTCATTTCTTTGTAGTTTCACATCACTCTCTCTGACGCTCGGGTGATTCTGCATCAGTCAACATGTTTCAATACTAATGCAACCCAGAAACCTCGACTTGAGCATAAAGAAAACACAGATGTAGGAACAATTATTACATAACAGAACTGGTCACAAAGACGTTTTTTACTCCCCGTCTCATAAGCAGTGCAATCATTCATCCAATATATAATCTGTTTATATACCCAGAAAAACTTCCTGTTCATCTCTGAACACCGAGCCAATGAGACGGACCAGTTTACTTCTTCAAACTCAGCTGCTGCCTGTCTCAGGAATGTCTCAACAAGCACGCAGGGGAGAGAAAAGGAAATTACAACTCAAGAAAGGAGGAGGAAGGAAAGATGGGAGGGGGTACTGCTCCGTGTGCAGGATGACAAGCCTGTCTTTCTACTATCTCTCTCTCCAGGCCGCCCACCTCCACCCACTTCAAAACTTTTAAGTTGCAGCCACACAAGTCAGGAGTCACACAACACTACAGTACACTGTGGATCCACTCTGCGGTGACGCCACTCTTGCACCTTATCTTACGAACTGATAAGACCCGCACAAGTCACTTGCAATCCGAAAAGCAAGAAAACCGGAGAATCTAACCTATCAAGCTCCGGTTTATCTACGATCTGCACTGTCTGAACCCCTCCCCTCCCATTTTCTCCTCCTCTGGGTTATCAGATGTGCGGGCCCAGGTTGGAATGAGGCACACTCAAATAAACAATCTGCCCCGGGGAGCTATGGTAGAAACTCCACGTTGAACTTCTAAGACAAATATTTCATTCTATCTGCAGAGCTCACTCTCCTCTCATGTGTGCCCTGATGTTGTTTTATGTTCTAGCACTGGACCCTTATGCCTCTCTGGCCCTGATGTACTGTACCAAATGTAGGTTTCCTTATCAGCGGAAGGAATGAGATTGGATTTTCAGAGTCAAGACACAGATCATTTGTCTCCACGACCGTAGAAAGACACGAGCGCTCACACGTACACAGTATCCTGCATTAAGATAGAGATGCAGCTTCCCACACACAGCCATGATATAAAAACTTAAAACCATCTGTAAGAGCTCAAGCTGTTTCCTGAATCTCTAAATCCCCTTCATCACCTGTTTATCTTACGAGATCCCTTTGTTTGCCTTTTTTCTTTCTGTACACCCATGCAGCACAGCAGTCTTGCTTTCAGTCCTTCCTTTTCTCCATTCCATCTGCACCTCTATCATTCACGAGTCCCGTAATGAAGCCTACTTTTTCCTGCGTGACTTTTTTAAAAGTATTTGGCTTTTAGTGTATACACGGGAGAAGGGAAATTAAGACATCAGGGAATCTTTCCAAGGAGGTTGCAATTTCAAGGAGGACCGGAAAGTAAAGTATGCTGAAAGAGAAGGAAAATAAATGCCATAGCCGTGGCGTGATGAGATGATATCCCCCCCCCCCCCTCAAAAATAAAACCCTTGATCTCCTCTCCAAGTTCTGACATTCGAGGCAGGGATTTTTTTTTTGTAAAGAAAATGTTTCATTAAAAAGTGAAAGGAAAGAGCTGAAGCAGAAAGAGAGTTGTCTCTGATGCTACTGTTACTGGCTTGAATGGATTTCTGTGGCACTGATACATAGAGGATAAAGTAGAAGGAGCTCTTAAGTGTGCTTCTACATACTACTCTAATCCCTGAAAAGCTAACAATATGCAGTTGATAAGAAAAATAGAATTACTGCTGTAACTTCAGAAGAAAAGAACATCACAATTTCTTTGACATTTATGGGGTAACAGGTCACAACCTAAGCACTGTAAGAACACAATGTTCTCTCTGTGTGTGCTGCGTCGGTGTAAAATTATAAGTCACACGTACTTGGCGAATCATTCGGGTATTTGCGCAGTGCAGACATCAACAACTGCACCATTTAAGGCCCTAAAATTAACACCAGCGTTCTGTTTCTGTTGGGTGTCGTAAATGTTCAGAAAGTCAGGTTTGGAGATACATTCAACACTATGATATGAACAAAAGTAATTTCAGGACACCTAGAATTTGTGCAGATTCAGACAAAGCACACCAGGATGCCTCTGGTTAAGGATTAAGCACAAAGCCCTGATGGATAAGATCAGAGAAAACCAAAAGCTGTCAAAAGAAGACGAATGGTCAACAGAAAGAGATGTTGTCTCTTCCCCCCCAAGGCCGCCTCACTTGAGTTGATAGCAAAAGATGATAAACTGCTGTGACTACTTTCTTCTTTATCTTCACTCATACCTCTCACCTTCCTCATTCCGTCACCCATATCCGTAAGCCATTTTTTAGTACAATGTTGACACTCCACTAAAATAGGATTGACAGCAACAGAAAATGTAGTTTCTGTATATTTCATTAATTTCACGGTATTTAAGACACTTTTTTGACCGTCAATATGCATATTGATATATAAGTGTGTTGTCTGCATTGCTCCATGGTCGAGGAAGCAGCACCAGGCTCTCAAAGGAGCTCCTCTCCAAGTTTAGAACGCTGCACAGTAAATCATCCACAGATGCATGGCCACGTGCAGCACGGCAGACACACAGCCACACAAAACTGACACGGTATGGTTATATGAAACTGGAGAGACCAGAGCAGTGTTTAGGGTTCAACATTTAGAGAGCGTGTGCAGAGCTTTTCACGGTTTCAGTAGCGCTTGAGAGACAGAAAAGCTTTTCAAAGTCAGGCTGTGTTTTCAGTTTGGTGCACCGTCCAAACCGAGATAAATTGGCTCATATGTGTTCGTTTCATAATCTATGGAATCTGTCATAAACTTAGGAAGAACAGTTAACTGTGCCCCCACCACAACCACAGAGCGTGTGCAGTAAATAACGGTGGCATATTGCTGACGCGCATGCACACATTCTGCATCTGTAGGATCATTACAGAAGAAAATAATGGAATTGAAAATCCCACAGTGCTCTCTGTTACACAGATCATAGCAGGAAGAATGTGGCACCATTTTAGTCAGAAAAGTGAGGCAGGATACCAATATGTCGATTTTTCCTCTGAAGCATGAGGTCATGACTGCAGCCCCATTGTTTGAGAGGCCTTGTGACAAAAGACCCCCTTTGATCACTGGCTATGCATAATTAAACCTTTGATAGTAATCTCCCTCCATGAAATACTCTTAAGAACCACACGTTGTAGAACCACACAATAGCTGATCCAGGCTGGTTTGGAAACTAGTCTTTATAGGGGGAAAATATGAATCATAAAGAAATTTGACATTGCGTTGCATCCATCTCATTTCTTGATGCAGCAGCTGGATGCTCCCAAAACTAAACATGTTCCACAATAGTGACAGGAAATAGTAATATTATGTGTTGTACTGTTTTATCCCATTTACAATCTGTCAAAACTTGTATGTTTCTCTGATTAATGTAAGTTACTAATGATATATATTTATGTTCTCTTTTTTTAGGCTGAACATGGAGCGAGACAGAGTCTGTACCATGAAGGTCTACATGACTCAACTGGTGCCCTTTCTACTCCTCCTCATTATCCCTGATGGCATCTTGTCCAGCCACTGCCCAAAGGACTGCTCCTGCTCCACACCAGAGTCCATCTTGTGTTTTCAGAGACGTTCCTCTACAATTCCCAAAGGAGTGCCCTCATACACAAAAAGTCTCTATCTCTTTGCCAATGGCATTGAAGGCTTGACATCTGAGGACTTTGATGGTATGGAGAACCTGGAAATGCTCGACCTCAGTCAAAATAAACTGACTGAAATTCCTGATAGGGTGTTTGAACCTTTGACCTCTTTGAGAAACCTGGATCTGTCATCCAACCAGATCACCCACATTTCAGAGGAATGCTTCCAGGGTATGGTACTGCTTGAGCGTCTTTATTTGTATAGTAACCTTATCAAGACCATTCACCCTGCAGCTTTTAACAGCTTGCAGCACCTGCTGGAACTCAAAATACAGGGCAACCAGTTGACATCCCTGCCTGCTCTCTCAATGCCCCATCTGCTGCTGCTGGACCTTCGCTTTAACGTCTTACAAACCTTGGGTCCCTCAGACCTCCAGACCCCAAACCTGGAGTCACTCAAGCTGGGTGGTGTGGGGCTCACCAGCCTGGATAAGGATCTCATTAGTAGTCTGAAGAACCTCCATGAACTGGACATTTCAGGAAACCAAATTGACTCCTTCCCCGCAGTGCTAAAGGAGACCAAAGGACTGATTCACCTCAGTCTGGCACAGAACCCGATGGGTCCTCTTAAAGTTCAGGACCTGCAGAACCTTGGCGAGCTTCAGGAGTTGGACATCAGCAGCCTGAGTGTGCAGGGTCTCCCTGAAGAGTTCTCCCAGCTCTTCCCCCACCTCAGAAAGCTTACAGTGGCAGAGAACCCCTTCAACTGCCTTTGTGACTTAGCGTGGTTCCCAAAATGGCTTCGAGCCCAGAGCATCACCCTTGAGAGAACAGAGGACACCCGCTGCCATTTCCCACCTATCAATGCCGGGAAGGTATTGGAGAGACTGGACCACAGGGATTTTGGCTGTCCTACCACAACTACAGTCCCCACTAGTACCGTCAAAACTACTACGATCCAGCCTTCAATCGTCACCACCTTTCCAAGTACTACTGAAGCTGTTCTAATCCCTAGGGCTAGTGATGAACCCACAGACGATGATTATGACCCTCCCCTGCCCCCTGTTCCTGCATCCCCCAGCAGCAGCAGCAGGGACCCAGGAGAGGATCCGCATTTTTGTCCTTCTAACACCTGTCTGAATGGGGGTACTTGTCGTATAGACCAACATGGTCAGGTAGAATGTACCTGTCCACATGGCACTTCTGGTTTGTATTGTGAAGTCAAAAACTACCACCCACTGTCACCACCTGAAGCTGGAATCCCCATGGCAACTGTGAGTGCAGATGAAGCAGACATTAGCTCACATGATGTAACAGCAACTTCAATCCTGTTGGACCTTCACCGCTACATTGAAATGCGTCCTTACATCCGTGGAATTCGCCTAACCTACAGCAATCTCTCTGGACCAGACCGCAGGCCAATTCAACTCAGCCTGCCTGCATCCTTCCCGGAGTACAGACTCAGAGGCCTGAGGCCCAACTCCACCTACAGTGTTTGTGCCAGTCCACTAGGTGCACCTAGTGGCATAGACAGTGTGTGCACTGAGGCCCATACAGCCCCTGAAATCATCAGCAGCCCTGATGCACGGATTACTGACCCGAGACTGACTACTATGGTTGTGCCTGCAGTTGCCATCTTGCTATTGCTGGTACTGATAGCAGTAGCACTGGGAGTAGTATGCTATCTTCGTAGAAAGAGGGCCAAGGGCCACATGGAGCTAGACTGTGAGCCTTCCCAGCTGCAGTTGGATGGAGTTAAGGCTGGTTTGGACAATGGGGCACTGCCTCAAAAACAGCCCCAAATTATGATCCCTGAACCTGCTGTTCAAAATGGAAATCTGGAATATGAGGTGTTGCTACTACAGGATCACTGTACATCAAATAACAATATGTCCTCACACAAGCCTTCCTACTTTTGACTTGTGGCTTTGACTACTCTAACTTAAAGGAGATTTTCATTCTTCAGCTCTGTTTTCCCCCTGGTGAAACACAGAGAGCAGCAAATGTGCAGGACACAGTAAGCCAACCAGCAGAGGAGAAACTGGACATATATTTAACTCAATGCTTTCTGTTTGTCTAAGTAGACAATAAACAAATTCAAAAACATTTTTGGACATCAAAGCATTGAAATTGCCTCTACTCCATTTACATGCTGCATTCTGCTTCAATGGTTTTTCTTCAATCGCACTGCTGGACTGGCCACCTCTCAGCTTTCAAGCTATGGTGCTAGAACTGATGATGTGCTGTCTTTGGATGAAAACTTGGGTTAAGGGACATAATGACCCCATGCCCTCCATGTTATTCAAAAGGGAGTGTGCACTGAAATGGGTTTTTGTTGCCTTCTCCCCATAACAATCGTCCAGCTAAGCACCATCAACAATTCTTTCTGCTGCATGTTGTAACTCCTCAGTACTACCACAAAGAGATCAGTGCTTGCTGTGAATGACCTTTCAGACCAAGTTAAGATGTGCAGAGTAAATAGCTGGCGCTTGTTACTTTATTCGGCTCTAAAACCTTTGGTTTTGTTGTATGTATTTTTTTTATACCTGTGTCTTTGTTGTATTTTTGATTGTGCAACATTGTGTTAACATCCCTTCATATCCTCAACCCCCACCTCTTGTGACTAACAGACAAAACAGCAGATTAAAATCTTTGAAGATTAAAACGCGTTTGGTACCAGCAAAGTCAATCAAAGGGCTTTGCCCCAGAATGTCAGACAGTCTAAGTAGATGTGAGTCTGGACAGACTCAAGACTAAATCCCCCTTCCCCATTCTGAAGCCCTCAGCCTGCTTCACCACCACAAAGGGAGAAGGGAAGCAGGATTACAAAAGGTACACACCGGGAAGCAGTTGACTGAACCCATTCTGTTTCACTGTTGCACTGAATCCTACCTATAGTTTAAAACTCACGTCAATTACAGTTAACACTCGTGCAACAACACCACAGGAAAAGATAACTTAAAAGACTTTATTTATTCTTTATATTCCCTTCAAGGGAAACTCAGTTTTTTCACCCTCAACCACAATTAACGTACAACATAGTATTCGACCTGACCCACAACAAGCAAAGCAAGTGGTGGTTGTGTACTGTGTTGCTCTTGGTTAAAAATATCCTGCTTGGCATAATGCTGTGCACAATTTCTCCTTTGCAAGAAGAGTCCCAGTTTTGCTTCCTTGCACCTAACCAGACTATGAAAAGGCCAGAGGCACAACAGAGTGTTTATATTGCTGTGTAGAAGACAATGAGACTTGCAAAGGGGAAGAAGAGAGTGTGTTGATCTGATAACATCTGTGATAATTCGGGTACATGTTGGGGCTTGTGCAAAGACCTGCAGACATCAGGTTACTTTCAGTCACCCCGTTTATGAGCCTGCATGCCAAGGAGTACTTTAAGCTCTGAACAACTCTGCCTATAGACAAACACACCAAAGACACATCTGTGAATGTCTATTAAGATACTGTTGTAGTATTTCCCCTGCCAGGAGTTTGGTGCTAACCAGGTGCCTTGGGAATCCACACAAGAAACAATCAGCCAATGCAACTGGAATATTTGTCTGTAATATAGAATACATTGAAGATAACCAAAAGTATTTTCGATATGATTGTTAATTTCTCCCTGTTTATTTTGGGAAGTGTTTGTTGTCATTCAATGTTTTTTTAATTATGTGAACTTATTTGTACAAAAAAGTGATATTATCATTAAATGAATATCCAAAAATAAAACAGACCATGTTCTTTTCTTTGGTAGTTCCCCCCTTTCTTCTTTGAGAGGAAGGATTAGATTGACAGGCAAGAGGGGTATTATGTTTGCCTTCAACTTCCCTTCCCTTTTAAGCCATCACTCAACGGTGTGAGGGGAGAGATCACAGGGAGGGGGAGTCCGGAAAAGTTAAAAAGGAGGGGGCCCCGGTATAAATGCAGGTGTAATTATGCTGGGTAGTAAAGACAGTAGTGTGTGTGTAAACTGGACATGTGCTTTCGTTGTTGTGTGAAATAGCTTTCAATACAATACAAATGTCAAATCTCTTTATGGACATAAATGTGAGCATGTATCAGACACCAAATGTCTCTCACTTGTCTCAGGCTCGCTACAATGAGAGCCTGTGCTTTGAGCTCAATACTGAAATCAGCCTGCTAACATGCTGACTGCTCATGGCAATTCCACAAATAGTTTTTGAGATATTTCAGTCTGGGCCAAAGTGGTAAACCAAACGACCGAGAGACCAACTGTGTGTTGCTGTAGGGCGTAACATTACCAAGTGGTATGCGGATTATAATAAATTGTAAGCTGATGTGAATAATAGTCAAATGTTTCAAGCTCCATTAAACTTATTGGCACCAATCAAAACCATCTTGGTTAATGGGAATTTACACCCTGTGGGCACCAACAAACATGTTTAAAATTTGGGGGAAAAACAGGTTAGAATAGATTTGTGCCAGCCCATTCGTCTAAGAAAATGAAAACTTAGGTATCATCCAGTGAGGAAGAATTGTCCTCCTGCTCAACAACACAAGAGAACGTTTCCCATTTTACAAGACGGAGGAAGAGAGGATTGTGTTATACAGGAGCTGAAGTTCAGGAAACATTTTAAGATGTCAATAGTACAAGTCCTGCTGGGGATGCTAGTGGTGCAGCTGAGGAGGAAGAGAAAAAAACAAATCAAAACGCCCCCAGTGTATAAAGACGTGTGCCGTCACTTGGACTTCTTCCCTAACAACAGGCAGCTCCAGGCAAAATGGAAATAGCGATAATGATTGAGAACAGTCAGGTCAATGTAGAAAGTGGATTTAACCATTTATGAATGACTCACTGGTCTAACTCTAATGGGCGAGCATTGTTTACAAACCCACACAATAAACAGGCTGACCACCCATGTGTTTTATAGGTGGGTTGGTGGTAGGGAATTAATGCAGCACGCACACGCCCACATCCACTCCCACAAACAAACACACACACACACAAACACACACATACAGTACACTGGCTAACAGCCGGGAGCAGTTGTGCAAGGTCCCATGCTAACAACACAAACACATAAAACAGCACCACTCCTGTCATGCAGGCCTCATTATATCAATTTGCTCAGAGAGAGAAAACTTCCTGGTGAAATAAACAGGAGAAACAATGTACTCCCGCAGGAGGTCAATAGGCTTTAACTTCTTTCTCCTTCCTGCACTATTTTAATACCCATGTGTCTGGAATTCTTGAATGTTCATTAACCCGACCATACACGCATACACACATACACATTTTTTAAAAGGGAAATGAGTTGAGGAGTTTAGCTTGCTGTAGTATCTTTTGCCACATAAAATAAAAAGTGAAATGGAAGGCAATAAATGGGACTTAATTCACAACATATGTGCACATAATCGAATGGCCCCAGGTGAAAGGACAGATAGGATAGGTATAGATCATATCAGATCAGACCTCTGGCTGTAAGAATGCAGGCAGGTTTTTGTCCTCTCTCTCTCCAGGCATCTGTAAATGTTCATGTATGTGAATGAGAAAAAGGAAAGGGAGACCAGCGGGAGTGCGTGTGTGTGTGTGTGTGTGTGTGTGTGTGTGTGTGTGTACGTCTGCTCCTTTCCTTCCATAAAACAGTCTCTCTTTTCTTCCCCTGTCGTTAAGAAAGACCTGGTCCCTGGACGCGAGCCAACTTTAACACTCACACTTAGCCTGCCCTGCTCAATGGCCCCTATTGTTGTTTCAAGGGACCTTTTTCCCCAGTTATTACCCCCCTATCCCCCCCCCACAAAAAAAAATTCAAACGGATTATTACTAAAATTTACTTCTGAGCAAATATTTCTCTTTGACTTTTTTCACTCCTTCCCTTCTCCCCCGTCTTTTCGTTTTCTCCCTCACGCTGTATTTTTTGTTTCCAAAATGTTTCCAAAGCCGGGGCCTGCTAGAAGGCAGCCAAGGACAATGTGTTGATGTGTCTCCTCTGCACCTCTCGATCTTTTATTCAGATCACTTTTTCTGTCTCTTTTCTGTCTTCTGTCCCTCTGTTTTCCATCCTGCAAATAGCCCTCCTGCCGACACAGCACAGCTGACCCTGCAGTAACCTCAAACCAGCTCTCCAACCTCAGCCAAGAGTATTTACAGTCAGCAGTTGAGGGCATGAAATTAACGCCACAAAAAAATCATAAGATGACGCATTCAAGTCGTAATAAACCTGACAAAATATGGCATGCAAATAACCGAATGATGTCCTCTATGGTCAAATGATTTAGAGCACTAATTTTAGTGGATTATATTCAAACTTAAGAAGGTCAAATCGTGTGAATAACCTTAAATGGCACAAAGGTAAGCTGTTAAATGCAATGTTAGGGTATTGATTCATTTACAGCTCTTCTGTAGCAATGGAAATAGAAGAAGGAAAACAATGTACAGCAGGAAGCAGAGCTGTATCTTGCTATGAGAATGGTGAGGAAAAGACGACTGTGGCTTCAAATGATGGAGGAGCAACACATTTGCAGCAACAGTGTTGAGTCAACACCCGGATAGCGCATACCTCCGCTAACGCTCTATCTCGCCATTGTTAAACAAAGTTGAAAAAAGATTCTGCAACCGCACATTATGTGGATCCGCTTCACAGTTTAATGGGTTAAGCCCCTCCCCCTCCACCACAACCTGTTCAGTAGTTTTTTAGTAATCCTGCTGATTGACAAACGAACAACAAAACACTGAAATATAAATATAAGAAAATTCCGCTGTTCTAAAACTTGCTGGTACCAACAACATCCACCGTTTTAAAATGCCTCCATTCAGAAAAAATCATATTATTCTTGAGCATTCTCAACAACCACTTGGGATTTAAAATAAGAAAGAATTTGAGCACCAGAGAGTAAAAGAGCAGAAAGGGCTGAGTAAAAGGAAACACACCACTTTGATTTTGGAAACCTGGTTTTCTGGCTCCAGTTTTTGGCCTCTGCTCGCTTCCCTACAGCGCTCACCCCGATACGCCTGCCCCACATCCCACTTTCCCTCCCTCTACATCTGTCTGAAGTTCCCAAAGCAGATTGGGGGGGGGGGGGGGGGTGGTATGCCACCAGTTCCTCTCATGCCACACAGCTGACCAGTCAGTGCCAGCAGGTGGCCTAGATGCTGCTCTGACTAAAACCAATGACAGGGAGAGATGAGAAGTGAGAGAGAAAGAAAAACAGGAAACGAGAGCACTGGGAAGATTTAGATTTTGGTCAGTTCTTGGCATCACACATTAGCAGACACATGCAAGTCATTTCATCTGCCATTCGGTACATTATAAGTACAAATGGCAGCATGACTTCCCCAATGCAGGTATTGAGTTCTTTCCCATAGTCGTTTGTGTCAGTGAGACCGACACTGGACATGACAATGCAAGCTATGGTAGGTAATGGATAAGAGGAGTTAATCTGATTATTATAGTATGAATATGAGATGATGGCTGGCCGAGTCCACATTCTAATATAAAGAATAAAGATATGAATATCTTATCCAATAGACTGTCTCACTTTATCCATTTCTTTGTAGTTATAAATCATCAGTTGTGCCAGTACCGACGTTATAACTTCAACACATCATTATAAATGAATCACAGCTAGATTCATTTCAATGATTCATTAGAATCAAGTCCATAAAATGTCAAACTACCCATCACAACTTTCCAGATCCCAAGGAGACGTCTTCAAATGTCGGTTTTGCTTATTTTGCATAATCACTTTTGCGTCTTCGCCAGGAAGTGAATTATTAAAAACTGCAAATGAATTAAATGGCCGACAAATCATTTCTACTCGAATAGTTGCCATTATTTATTAATGGTTGAGGGTCCAATTTCCAAAAACTTTGTAAGTAGATAACGTTGTGTAGTATATGGAAAATTTGGTCATGGCAAACTTTGTTTAAAGACAAAACCAGATGCCGGGTCTTAACCACACACTTTTTCCATTGTGATGATTTCAAATTACATGGCACACTGTTTGCTGAGAGACGTGATCCAAGTCTTCGGGAGACAAGTCAATTGGGTCACACGTCAAATTGAGTTAAAGTGCCTGTTACATGTTTTTCAGAGTGTTCCGATTTCATTTCATGTGTCATAGCTTTTTTATATTCGTGGAAGTGTTTGCTAAAGTCAAGCTTCTGCACAATTAAGCACAAGGTGTTAAGCCTCGAAGCAAAAATCTAAATCTAAATGATGAAACCCAAAATGGATAGAGATGATCTAACCAGCACTGTAAAATAAGAAAGAAAGGATGGAAAGAATTAAAATGAATTAAGAGGTGGAGCAATGATGAAATGCTGGGGAGGTGGAGGAGAGGAGGTGCTGTTACTGGCTGAGCCCTAGCACGGCCACATGCACCGAAAAGCTTATCCGTCTTTGGAAATGTACTAACGAGAGGTACAGAGGGGGTGCAAATGGGGAGGTGTTGAGTATGTGAGAGTGTGTGTGTGTGTGTGTTTGAGTGTGTGTGTGTGTGTGTATGCATGTCCAAGAGACAGCAGTGGAATTAAAGAGCACCTAAACAGAACCGCCTGTCACCCCTGGAAAGCAACCCAAGAGTGCTTCTCATCTGAAAGGAATGGAGGGACAGTGGGTGGGGAGAGTTTTATTTATCCAGAAAAACATAAGCAAACCAGCAATGTGGTATTAACGAAGAGGAGAGGAGGCTGCAGTGGACAGAGCGGAGGTTGCTGTGGGTAGAATGGGTGCAGGTGGGGGTAAAGTACTTGCACATTTTGGTAAAAAACTTCCAGAATCAAGCGTGCAGTCTGTCAAATCCAAAATAAGCTCCATAAGACAGGCAGATGAAGCTATTAGCTCAAGCGTATCTGGCTGTCATTTAAACTAATCACATCCAGTTATTGCAGAATAAGCAAGACTACGAATAGTTTATAGCTCTCTCAAGTGCTTACTGGCAGGCAGACTCAATTTCTTGGCCCGTTCTTTTTCTGAATAACAAATATCTGTAACTATTCGGACGTTAAGTTACAACTCATTGATGAGAACAATTACAACTTTACATGTCATTTCCCTGAGGTGAACAACCGGAGCCTTACATTTCCAAGCAAGGGATGAACTGTGGTGGTGAAGAAACTTTTAAAAGGTCCTCACGTCTGGATTTCAACAAGCCCTGAGAAAGGTTCTTCCCTCACATGACCTTTGCAAGAAAACAGCTGTGACGAGAAGTGATGAAGGTCTGAGCAGCTGTTCATGGAGCTAGTAGTTACAAACGCCGGAGGCAAGTGTACACTTCAATTAAAAAACTCTTCAGTGAACTTTGGTGAATGTCACCAACAGTTACAGTCGCCACACTTGGGTCTGGTAAGCTTCAGGCTTTATGCAATCCTGTCTTTCTTTTGTCAGGGTTCCAAAACCTCAACGTTTCCATCATCTCCAGGCAAAGGAAACAAGGAAACAAGAAAACAAGACGAGTGGCGGTAAAGTGGAGCTGACCATTTTATAAAAATCATCCTCTGGTTAGAGGCCTGTTTGTTATGTGAAGCAGTTTTTAATCACAACGGCTGCACTGACTGTAACTTTTACAGACTGGCAAAGAAGTGAAAAACCATCCATGTTTATGACCCTTAACTCTCAGCCTGAGGCCAGGGAGCGGAACTAAAACACACACTGCAGTGTTTACACTACATATTTACTGCAGGTAAACACACATAGGGGAGCTCGGAGTCAAATTCTCATTAGGCAGCAATGAAAAAATCAAGACCAAGTTTAGGAGAAAGATAAAATTGCGAGAATGTTTTGAGTGGATTGTACGTTTGGACCATAGACTGTATATAAAGACGGACGACATGACAGCTAAACATTCTGATCGCCACCTGGTGGCTGGCTGCAGTATAGGTCACACCCCTTTTTCTCCTCCATGTTAGTTCAAAGATTGCTCCTGTAATTTCAGCTAGTTCTTATCACACTGATGTGTTCATTTTTCCTGTAAGTTTGGTTTTAATTAGGTATTTGATGCTACAAAAACAGGGTGAGATCTCATGATTGACAGCTGATAATGACTTGCGATTGGTCAATAGTGTGTTTCAGTTGGATCTTATGGATTCAAATGGGTTAGGGTTAGATGGCAACATTCGTTTCCAAGATATGTCTGCATAATTTCTGCATCGTGAAAGGAGGTGGATACTCACTATCCATCTTTATGAACAGTCTATGAGTTTGCACAAAGACTTTGAAAGAGAATAGAAACAAAGGATGAACCATTCTTAACCTCCCACAACTTGACACAGCTACATATTAAAATGATCATGATGAAGTCATGGCTTTTGCTCATCTGTCACTGCAAGGGGCCTCACATGTTCCAGATGAAGACGAGGGGAGGCAGCAGCAGGGGAGGAAGATCTGGAGTCTGATCAGGCACCAATTAAAACAGCATCACTCATCGCATTATTCCATCTTACCACATCAGCAAGGACACATTCGGTCAACACATACAAACGCTGGCACTTCAAATGAGGTTAAAATAAGGGATCTATGGTTGTGTGTGACAGGCTATAAAAAGTAGTGTAGTATTGAGTTCAGCTCAAGTTAGCAGCTGCTCAGTCTGGGCATGCTGTTAAGGATTATTAAGCATTATTTCCTGTATATGAATTTAACTGCAGCAGCTCCCTGCTGTTGTAGAATTGCAGCCACAGCTAAATCTTAAAAACAAAGAAATGGCCAAAACACCATAAAAGCCACAGTGGAAAATACAGCTTTTGGATCATGATCTGCACAAATTTAAATAGGAGACATGCAAGGCATCCGCACTACCTATTTGAACTAATTTTACATGAATTGTACCAAAAATACTTTAATTTCATTCTTCCATTTCTCATATTTCTCAGACATACAGCAGCACTTCCAAAACACAACAGCCGAAACATGTTTAACTAACTTTATAACATAACTTCAAGGTAGCACACACAAACAGGGAGCAAGCCAGCCGAGGACTCGGGGTCAGGCCCTTGATACATCCCCCTTAAGACAGCGGCAGACATTCATCAAACGCTGCTGTGTACACATCCTGCGCTAACTTTCAAACTCTACTTGCATCATGTCCGTGCTGTGTATACACATCTGCAGATTCCACATTGTTTGTGGCTGGAGCTCCTGTGAAAGCTCAAACTGAGCTGAGCTATGCTGGAACGTGGGTGGGCATATTATGGGTACTGGTAAGTAAAGAGAAATAAAAAATCCCAGTCGATTTAAAAGATCTACTGACACAAAAAGGAAGTACCTAACACTGTCGAAATAAAATAATGCAGCTGTGAGGAGACTACAGGTCGGCACTTATATGTGTATATTGTTCATGTTGGATTTAAATCGTACACTAGAGGCGAATCCTGTGTGTGTGCTCACATGTGTGGTGAGTGGAGGGTGGTGACAGGCACGGTTAGTGTCTGTAATCCTTTTCATCACAGTAGGTGCTCATGTTGTCTCTGTGGAGAGGAACTCCTCCCTACATGTACAAGAGGATTAGGAGTTTCTTGCACTACCTTGAAGAGTTTTCATACATTACAAATATATGCTTCTGGCATTTTTATAAGGATGATGGTTATGAGGATAACCAGTTAAAATGTGGAAAACGAATCTGTGCACATGAATGTGTTCTGGTAGAAAGCTTGACTTCAGTCGTACACATCAGTCAAACTAATTGTGTCCCAAACATCCTGCTGCCAGTGGGCTGAGGCCAGCCGACCTCTGACCCCTGCATGTGAACTCTAACCCTACAAGACTGGACCATCACCTTCCGGCCAACAAACACCTGTTTGTTCCTCACAGTTAATAACACACAGAGGAAAGGGGGTGTTTAGGATTGAGTCATTATACTCGAGCAGCACAAAGTGCTGATCTCCTAATCCTGTCCACAGGGAAGGTCTGGACAGTCGCAAGTGTCTGGGTGCTGATTAGTGGTGAGCTGGGAAATGGGTAGCAGACCAGGATAAGGCTGATTTTCACTGGCTGTTGTCTGGTAATTAGGAAGCTGGTTTGCATGTTCAGGACGTTTTTGGCTGATTAGAGACAAACACACACAATCCTGGATATATTCGTCTACGTGATCCTCTTTCAGAACAAGCAAACGGTTGTACAAAATATGCTTAAAGTGAACAGAGATTTTTCTAAAAAGAATTATGACAGCAAAAAACTAACTGTCATCTTAGATCATTTTCAACTTTGTCAAAATGAAAACACAGACAACTGTTCAAGTATCATATGCATTGTGATACTGAACATGAACCCCATTAACAATGGTTCCCAACTCAGTCTAAACCTCCTCAGGCAGCAAATAATTCAAAGTCGAAAAACATCGGGGAATAACTGGAAGAAACCGCAGAAGAAGAAGAGATCATCCCCTGTTTTGGATGGCTTAGGGCAGATTTATACTTTTGCACTGAACTGACGAAGCTGTATGTTCTGGTGAAGCAGACTGCTACATCTGAGATTGGTCCATTGTCTCGTCCATGTCTCTCAGTTGCCAGACAAGTGCACAAAACTCACCCGTCTGATTCAGTCAAATGGTCGCACACAAGGTTTGAAGGCAGCAACAGAAGCTGCAAATGTGGGTAAAGTGTAGTGGACAAGACTTTTGTCATGGTTTGTCAAAGTTCCAAAGTGACCAGTCCTTAGTTGTGAGCAGGGATTTGAGTATGCCACTGAAAAGCACTTGAATAATAAGCATGTTCAAGGCACTACCAAGTGTTTTCAGAAGTGTACATATTTCAAGCTGAATTAACAGCATTGAAGCAACAATTACCTATTTTTTACATGAAAATCAATTGGTCTAAATGGCCACAAGAAACTATTAGTTATCGAATGCAAGTATCAATTCTATGCAAGGGTTAGTTTATTTTCATGCTGGAAAAAACAAGTCAGCCTAAAAATGTACGGTATGTTTTGGTAAATGATAGGAAGTAATTTTAAGTATACACAATTTGTATTTCATGAGCAAAAACACACAAAATCACCAGTATGGCCATATAAGCTCTTCACCGTATGTGGACGCTCGGCCACAGCTGACCTGTGAACCAGTCCAGTGGAAGCGACGGATGCCAAAGGTCACTTACAGCCGGACACTGTCCCAGGGTTGGTCAGGGTCAGAGAGGGCATTCCTCGGAGAGAGGGTGGCGTGTCGGGATGGGTGGTGCTATGGTCACTACATCACAGTGAGAAACTAGTCACCACACAAGACAAACACAAGCAGGGACACCCGCTGGGCAGGCTGAGGCCACGTGCCTGTGTGGGCGCCTGCCAGCCCGGCCTGCGGCCTGGGGGGGGGGGGTGTGGGCCGTGCATCCCAGTAGGCACCCCCATGTCGATGGGTTCACCCCAGTGGAAAGTCTGAATCAGCCTGCATGAAGCCCACTGTGGCTAACAGAAGGTAGCGATTCAACAGACCCCCCCCTACCCGCTAATGGAGCCAACACTTCCCAAGTGACCACAGGCTAAATGAATCCTCCAGGCCCAGCAGAAAATAGCATAACTGTGGGGAGGGAGAAAGAGTACGGAGAGGAGTGGGGGGTTGTTTTTTATAAAGACACAAAAGTAGAGGGTTGAGAAGGACAAGGTGATGAATGGATGAAATAAGGACAGTTATTATGGTGTGACCATGGAGGGAAAACAACTTCATAAAACAATGGAATGAATATCGTGAGAAAGATAAGGAGGAAGTCCTGATGAGTGACACAAGAAGACATGGAAGGGGGGGGTCAAAAAGATGGATGGAGAATTCCTGCCAAAGAGTGAACGACAGCAGACAGAAATGAAGATAGGAGGAGGGGGTCTCCACAGTTCAACCACCACATATTTTCCCTCGTAAGGGATATAATTTACACAAACCCACTAAAGGTCACGAGCGGATCATGCGGTGCCAACTCCGCCTCAGCAGCCAACACATTTTCCCCCCATTTCTCTTTCTGTCTCTCTCTCTTTCCCTCTGTCCCTTTCTTTTTCGGTCCGCCTCTCTTTCTGTCTCTCCGAGCATCCCTTCCTTTCCATATTTTTATGGGACTTGCTCCAAATCGCTGTGGATTTTAAGTTGAGGGATGCACGTGTGCGTTCGCGTGTGTTATTCCAAGGCCATATGTCTTTTAACAATCTGGGTTTTTGCAGCATGTGGTTGGCGAACAGTGGCGTTCCACCCGTCTCAGTGCCGTGCGTCCACTTCTTCAGCACGGTCAAAACAGAGAGAGGTGACAGAGGATGAGAAGGGATGAAAAATGAGCTTCGAATAGGAAAAGGAAGGTTTTTAGATACTTGGTAAGACTAGGGTTGCAAAATTCCGTTAATATTCAAAGTTGGAAACTTTCCATTGGAATGAACGGGAATTAACGGGAATATACGGGAATTAACGGGAATAAACTGGAAATGTTGTGGGTAATTTATACTAACTGTATTTACCTTGTCATATACAGAAATAAATATAAACATTTTGTTTTGTCATAGGCTGATTTGAGCCCTGAGGAAACTTTGGGCACTTGACTATATGCTTCTGCATCGTTGTGTCATTCTTAACATAGGTCTTTGCACAGTATTTGCAAATGTACACAGCCTTTCCTTCTACATTGGATGGGGTGAAATGTCTCCACACATGAGATAGTGCAAGTGGCATTGTTCTGTAGAATAAGATGAGAAAAAAGTTTGTAAAAAAACACTAATGCAATGCCAGAGATATAAATAGTTAGCCAAACAATTGGAATCGTCTGTAAACATATTTTACAATTGATGGATAAATGAATGGAAATAGGCTAGATGAACAGATGAACAATCCTCAATCAGCATGCTAATATATTTTCCCCAGTAATATCATGAAAACTTACCTGACTAGTCCTTCACTCTACAGCAGGCCTCAGTAGCCCTGCTGTAGAGTGAAGGATGCTGGGAGTTATCTGTGCATGTGATGGAAGAATGCACAGTGGAGGGTTGAAATTCAAAGTGCAGCGTGTGCTGCATTCCATACATCTTTAAAATAGAGTTTTGAATTATGTTTTTATTGCTCAGCATTTAATTTACAGATTTTTTTTTTCCGGAAACTTTACGACCCTTTGCAACCCTAGGTAAGACACTTGTTTACTTCGGGGGATCTCATGCCACTGTGGCCTCCCCCTCAGCCAAACAACCCCCCATTTACTGTCTCTACATTGTGGAAAATGTCTGTGTCTGTATGTTTAAAGTGAAAAGCAAAAAGCTCTGGATCAACACTTTTTCAGAGAAAAGACAAATACTGCTCCAGAAAACTCTGAAGGGACATGATGTCCTCCTCTAACTAACACTGCACAGAGCAGCAGAGGATCATCTCTGAAGGGCAGAAGGTTGGATGAGGTCAGCTGTCACCACTCGGTGATGCTGGGCATGAAAAAAATAGATGGTGCGAATGAGTGAATTTGTGCCTCTGTTAGTTTGCCCAGTCGTTAGCTTGTAGCTGACCGTGGAGAGGTGCACAGCCTGCCAGCTCACAGCTGTGAGTCCCCACAGCCTCACAGCAGCAGTGGACCGTGGATGGACCATGATGGCCAGGATGTGTGGAAGAACAATACAGAACACCTCATCGGGGCACGCGTGTGTACGTTTCTGTCGCCATTCATCCATCATGCCCGTATTTTCTTCAGTCCAGTGCGGATGAAAAGTTTGTTTCCCTCCCACACCACCCAGGCAGGTCAGAGAGAAAGGCCCAGCAGCTCAGCAGCTTTGTCCCTTTGGCCTCCACAAGGAACAAGTGGTCCCTTAAATATTTCCCCGCAACCGGGCCTCCCTCTTTCTCCGAGCTGGTTCTTTGGACAAACATGTTTGTCTAAGGTGCTTTGTGGAGCAGTTACTCTTTCACCCGCTCACCAAGACCCAATCAACACAGCCGGTATATAAAGAAACCCACTGGAAAGGAAAAACAGCAGGATACAGTAAATATGTAGATACAACACAGGGAAGGCAAAGAAGCAGCACAATGTCTATTTAAGAGGGGACAAAGTACAGTTCCTGGAGTTGAAGGATAATAGAAATTCAAAGGGAGCTGATCATTTACTATTATTTATTTAGTTAGTCATTATGCTGGTCCCACCAATCAATGAGAGCTGCACTGTGATCCATCACAAAGGTAAAATGAATTTAAACTAAACTGAGCCAAGAAAAAAAAGGGTTTGGTACTTTTCTGTGTGTTTTATGAAGTATCACCTATGCTCTGTTTGAATGCATGGCTACACAAAGACATGGATGATTACACCCACGTCACTCTGACTGTCAAACCCCACTGAGTGATGATGAATGCTGTTTGGTGATGGTCTGTGTGTGCTGAAAAAGGTAAAGAAATGGCAGATCCGTCCAGGCATGTAAATGGGAGTGCGACAGCAAGTATGAAGGGGTTGGTGTGTGTGTGTGTTGCTGTGTGTGTTGCTTTGTGTGTGTTTGTGTGTGTGACTGTTAGTAGGAATGCGGGCCCTCCAGCTCACGGTTGGACTGCTGTGTGTGAGACACCTGTGCCCTACATGCCCTCATCACACACACACACACACACACAGAATGTCCCTACATTTCCTTGAATGGCATTGCAAAATCTCTCATGCCTAATGTTCACCAAAACACAATTCACTGGATAATGGCCCGGGACAGAACCCACTTTTTGGTAACTGGGGAGCTACGGGTGAGAAACCTCACACACTTTATGGGAGACAGCACTCCACAGCAAAACACTTCTTCACAACCATCCATCTAGGTCTGCTTGCATCCATCTTCAGCCTAAAACCACAAATTAACATGTGTCACAGTATTCTGCAACAAAGAAGATTAAGTTGTTAAATTAGTTTTGAGGACACCTTAAAACTTAAACTTGAATCCTAGTTTCCTCATCATCTTTTTTCTGCCATAGGAAACAACTTTTGAACAAAAGATGTCTCAGGCACAATAGAGGGCTTACACTCGCAGCTTTTGCAAGACTTCTACCTCCCACTTGTCCCCAACTCACTCCCCTTACCCCCCCCACCCCTCACACAAAGCATCCATACAATAGCTGGCTGACTAATTGACCTCGCAGAAATAATGTTAGCTGGCCTCACACAGCGGACCTTCAGTGGATGTTGGAGACGAAAGCTCCACAGAGGATTCTTGAGGAGCACACAGACTAAAGACCAACTGGAGTTCCCCCTGAGGGTCCTCAGCCTTTTCTTCTCCTCGCCCACTCGAAGATGCTTTGCACAATGGGTAAATTATTTCCTGGCCACCACCACCACTACCTCCTCAACCAATTACATTTTGATGAAATTTTTCAATTGCTTTTTCACAGACCCACACAGCTTTGGGCAGAAAAGCAGAGGGGCCATGCAGGTGCAGCGCAGCTTTTGTTGTCATAACATTTCCATAGAGATCTGGCGGTGATGCTGTTCTTTTCCTCTCTGTTGTCCATGTTCTACTCACAAACTTACCGTACATGCACATATACACACATGGAGGCAAACACATATAACAGTACACATGTGTTTGTTTTCCAATCTCACAGTCTGCTGCATCAACAGAATGAAAACATTACACACTGGGACACACGCACACATGATGAGCAGCAGCATGCCTCAGCACTTTTCCGATTAAACTAACCGTAGCATATTACTCCTGCCTCACTGGCGCTGACATGTTTCCACAGCGTGGGCCGACAAATAGGGCCCACATGGGAAGTGACATCAGCCAGGAGAATGTTTCCCGGCTGCCACCAACCAATCGGGAAGCTTCTTTAATAAAGAATTTCCTTCTTTCTTTCCTCGAGTTTTCTTTTTAGACAGCGGGCCTTCCAAGGACGGTCACAGGATCACTGGTTTCCATCATGGAAATCATAAGAGAGAATACAATGAGCAGACAACACACCTTGTCTGCTCTCTCTGTTAAGTGATAGGAAAAGACCGCTCACTCAAACTCGATTTTAACAATGAGGGAAGTCAGGCCGGTTTCGCTATAGTTCCAGATGTGCACGACTGCTGTGTCGATAATACACAGACCAGCTACGCATGGGGAAAAGTCATTGTCTGAGCTATTATGATATTAACTTTGCCATCACTATAGGCAACTGGGATTGGCTGCAAGCATTTGGACTGTATGGCTGGATCTGAAATGTAACAATGGCAACGCTGATCAAACACTGAGATAACTGACTGCACGGGTGTGTATCACTTCATCACTAATTCATTCTCTGTTAACTTAAGGCTGAAGGTGAATCTATTACAGGTGTGACATCTGTTCAGCTGTAGGAAGATGGAAGCCATCATTGAGCTGAAAAACGGAAATTACATATGTCCAAATCCCAAAGTTGGTATCATTTGTTATGAAACAAAACAATACCGCTGAACTCGGCAATTACAAGGAAACTGGTGGAACATGAACAAAAATAACTGGAAATATCTTTAGCATAGGACGACACTAACATGATGAAAACAAAACAAACCTGTGGTAAGAGTCTATATTAATAGTAGGAGTTTATGGTTTGCAAAGTAAGAAACAAAGATAAAAGTAAAAGTTATGAAAGTGACAGACGAGATTAAGATCAACCTTTGACAGAAAGTTTAAAAGCAAGGAAGAGATCATGATCTAAGTCCTTCCCGTGTGTATTACCCATATACAGTATGTTTATATATATAAAAGTCTACTTGTATGAATGATGTGGACATGAACGACTCCTGCTTGTCAGTGTGCATCAATATTGCACTTTATATATTGCTCCCTTTGTACCCTCAATATTCTTTGCAATGCAATGAGGTGTGCAGTGACTGGGTGCCAATCTGCAGCAGTCCCAGAGGCAGCAGCAGAGGCCAGGCAGCGGGACGGGGTGGGCGGGGTGCAAGGCAGAGGAAACCATCTACTAATGGGAAACACACTTCTCTCCATCCCTCAAATCGTTCTTTGTACCACAGCAGAGAGGGGTGGCAGGCGTCCAGGAGGTGACTGGCGTCCAGAAGGGAGGCATGATTTAAAAACGGGAGCTCTGCTGCGCTTCGGTTCCCGGGTCTCGTGAAAGGGACCAAGCGTTTAATTCAAAAGAAACGTGTGTTGAAAGAGAGTTGTTAGGGAAAGAGAAGGGGTTCAAAAGAAAACATGAACAGAAAGAGAGTGAGGCATGGAGGGCAAAATGAATAAAAAAGGAAAGAAAATGTAAATGAACGAGATGACATATACATACATCAATATACATAAAAGCTTGGAAAAGAGTATACAATAAATGAAGGATTACTGTTAAACAAATGCATTTTCTCTGAAACTACTACTCAAGGCCACTCCACAAATACTCTTCCCTTGCAGTGATTCTTATAGGCAGCATGTTTCTGTGCTGATTCCACTTTAACCAAGCCTTCCTCAGACACTCAGCTACTGGATATCTACCCCAGAGAACTGGGAGAAAAGTGCTGAAATGGACTTGGGATGGCAACCAGTTTGAAGGCTTTGGGTAGGGCAAAGATCCCAAGTGTTTTTGTCAGTGCATTTTATTAAAGGGGAAAAAAAATGAAATTTTTCCAGATGTTCTCGAAACTCTGCAGCTGCAAGTGCACGTCGACTGCTGTATTTAAGGATGGAAAGTGAAGTCTGACACCGTCTCTCGCTGCAAGACCGAGGCAGTGCAGAGTGATGATCCAGAAAAGGCCTTTAATTCAAGTCATTCGTGCAGTTCCCTAAACATCATTAGGACATTCTAAGCTGCCACATAATGCAGAGCCCTTGATAACTTCTCTCCAACCTTAAAAGGAAAATAAAGAAAAGTAAAGGTTAATGGAAGAAGAGAAGGGGGGAGTGAGGAAGGAAAGAGGCAGCAGAAGGTTGGAGGGAGAGACTTTTTCTATTTTCCCTTCTGTGGCAAGTTCACACAAAAGGGTCCTTCTGATCCCTGGAGTGCTGAGCACATACCTGCGGGATGAAATCAAAACCCTCTGTGAATTATATTAAATAACTGCTGCCAAACGCTCTGCATACTTGCATGTCTATTTCACCAGTTCTGAAAGGCTCCATTAAGCTCCACTCTTAACCCCCCCCCCCCAAAAAAAACCCACTTAATTACAATCCCAGACGGCAGCACCTTCAAAAGCTCAGCTCCCTGTTACCATTTCATCTGTGGGGGCGAACAGTGAAAGACAAAAGGTTTAATACGTGGCCGGCTGAGGCTAAAACAAGGACTCACTGAAGGACAATGGCTGTATTCTTGACATGTTAATAGAGCCCAGGAATAATAGGACATTTGATCTTTTAGTTGATCACAGGACTTGAAAGAGGAGCAGATGATTTCTCCAATGAGGTGTTACGCAGTAAAAGAAGGTCGGGGTTGCCCGATGATTTACCGTGAAAAGTTCATAAAAGCTATTAAGACGATATCTTCAAAAAAACATAGGACGGAATTTCAGAGCTCCCTCCTTCTCCGTTTTCATCCTCCTTTCCCGGTCGAACTCCCCCTCCACTGAATCACAAACTGAAACCCCAAATGACTAACAGATTCCAGACGCCGTGTTTCAACTGTCAGAGCGCAGAGTTCAGGTTCTTTGACAGAGCGTGTGCGGTCACATCTTAACCCCGTCCCATCCCCCCGAGGCCGTCCCAGAGACTTGACCCTGGAGATCACCTTCAGATTGTAGTTTTGCCGTTTTCTCTCCACCTTGAACACAAGTTTCTGAGCTGAACCCGAACAACAAAGCTCCCTTTTCCTCTCAGAAAGTGAACTTTGTAGAAAGGAGCGAGGTCAAACTATCGTTTCAGACATTCTGTGGCATTTTTTTTTTTTGGTCTGGTTTGGTTAGCAGGGCTGCAGCTGCACCTAATCCCCACAGGAAAGCCTTCAGCTGGGACTGATTTTAAAGTGCCTGGGCTGGGGTGGGAGAAAAGGGGGGACTGTTTTGTAAAAAGCTGGTTCCCTTTGGAGGCACAGGCCTCCTCTCAATCCAACTGATTAAAGGGAGTTTGGCCCAATTACGCCCAATGACTGGGCCCTGCTCTTAAGCACGACCCTGGCTGGAAAACACACAAAAATAGATGTGGAGACTCAACAGAGGTAGTGAATCTGTGCTTCACACCTGAGGCCCTCTCATCCGTCCACTGCTAAACCTTCCTTGCTCAGGTAACAGCACAATCTGTCAGCGTTGCTTGCCTCAGAGGGACAGTTTTTTGTGTAAACCGTGACTGGGTTGGGAAAACAGTGGGGTCGGATCTCCAGGGACAAGCTTATGTCTTCTCCAATTGGTGGGCTGGATACCGGGAGGGGGCAGGCACCAGGTCAGAGTGATCTGTTCCAATCAGCCTCATGGCAGAAGAAAGACAGGGCGGAAGAGGTACGCCAACGTGACGGGTAATGGAGGATGCGTGTGTGTGTGTGTGCGTGGATGAGTTCATTTGTTCAAGTGCTCGAGTAGAGAAGCAGAACATTGGTAGAACCTGTGCACTATTACATAGGTTAAGGTTAAAATCAAGACTTTCTCTGACGTTATCATTTTGCCATGCCGAATCCTAAGCAATTGCCCCTCAGAGAAGTCACTGTCAGCTTTATAACACTATGACAAGCTACTACACAGGCATGCATCATAATGACCATGCCGTATTAGCTCAGCGAGCGAGGTGAATCTGTGTGCGATGCTGCTAATGCGTGGGAGTGTGGATAATTATTCTGACGTCTCAAACATTTACACGGCAAGCTGGTTGCAATCGTCTCCAGTAGTAAAGTTCAATGATTGCAGCTGGCTTAGAGGCCCCAGTTAAACTCATTATTATAAATTAGCTTTATAGAGGGACGAGCGTGAGGTGAGAGAGCAGCACACAGAGATCCGTACTGTTCTCCAGTGTCTGCCGCTTGTATGGAAAACAGGCCTGCAGTAATAGCTACCTATGCATGCACAGTTGAAAACACCCCTTTCCATGCCTCAATTTTTCAGTCTCCATTTCAAACCCAACCGAAAAATAAACATTTCCCCTCCATTATTCGCCATCCAAATTATATTCCACCCACAACCCCATTTTACTGGCTCATGCGCCGGGGCCTCTTTATGTTGTGACACTCCAAAGAAAACAGTCCTACTGAATGTTGTGGACGAGCACAGCTAACCTGATACAAGCCAGTCCGCTGCTCCAATTACACACCATGTTTACCACGGCCATTATAATTAAAAACAGAGGGACGAAAGGAAAAAAAAGAACAGATTCATCTTTATATGCAGAAAGTGACAGGGACGAAAGGCCCTTCTATGGATGTTTGACTTTGAGCTTCCTCTGCCCCTCATGGTTTAATCTATCAAGTGCAAAGAGAAATGGAGACAAGGTCCCCTTTTGATTACTGCATTTTGTCTACTTCATATCTGCTAGGTCATTCGCTACCGGGCTGAAACTAAATTATCCACAGAAAACTCTCCGTGAAAACACACATAACTCGAGGGCGGCCCACTGCTGAAGGGAACAAGCTGAATGATGGAAAGTATCGGGAAGGCCCAGCGTGAGTGGACGGCCCAGACTAGAACTCCAGATGCATAATAAAACACTGATAAAAGTAAGATAGAGTAAGTATAAGTAAACCTTACCCTTTACCCAGAAAGAGGTCAGTCATTGCTGTTATCTGTGATTGCTGATTGCAGTCTACGTCTAGGAGTGATTTAGCTTCGTAAGTCTATGTTTGTCGGGTGCTTAGATGAAAAGGTCGTAGTGAAAACATTTTCCCCTTAATTTAACTCTGGAAGCCCTGTTTAATTTTGACAGTGTTTTGGATGCTTCCCACTCCAGAGGTTACCAGACAAGAACGCTGCCTCAGCCTGTAGCAGCAGCTGTAACAGCATGTAAAGTCTAGGAAGGACCAACTTTTAAAAAGAGCAAAACTCAACAACCAAGTGGGTGACATTGTTTATAGTAAGGTTAGATATAAAGAGTCCCATTTATAAGGGGCAGATTAAACAGAGCATGATGAGAATGGGGGGAGAAAACCTCAATTGCTATACAAGAGTTTGATATAGCTGCATTGATGCTAAATTTCAAAGAGATAATCGTATGGATATGTGGAAATAATTCGGGGAAGAAGACGAGTTAGATGTGATAGGGATGAAGGCAGCAAGGAAGATGTAAGAAATGAGACGGTATGGGAAAAAAAAAACCCTGGCAGTAAAGGGCAAGGTCTCATCTGTCATGGGACTGTTACCTGTTTAATATCAATGACCTTGGGAGTCAAAGCTCTGACACGCCATCCCGCCATACGATAGTATGATTGAAGTGATTTAATACGGGACATATTGCAGACGGGTCAGCAGCACACACCCAGGCAATTATTGTCCGTTCAAAGTATCAAAATACAGGAGATCAAATTCAAAGGTAATGAAAATGCATTTAATAATTCCAAGATGATGAGATTTTCTGCGGATTTGAGAATTGTGCAGACAGACTCATAGAAACCCAGACGGTGGCTGAGTAAGAAGGCGTCAGGAATGCTTTAACAGCTTGTCCCCAGATGAGCAGGACAATTTAGAAGAAATCCTCAAACTCATTATGCATTAAAATCGAGTTGGGCCGTCATCACACCTACAAAACACTGGCCTCAGGCTCTTGAGTAAACATCAACATTCCTCTGTCTGCAAGCGAAGGCACTGCAGGGAGAGAACCCCTCCTGATGAAGTTGACTTATTAACACTGTGGGTTTTAGAACACACATGCAGCTTGTGTCTTGTGGGGACTTTTCCAGACATCTATTATGAATATCACAAAAAAACATATTTGTCTTCGGGATAAGGAATTCAAAACAAACAAAGTGGCATCAGTGGCATCAGATATCCTCCATTTCCAAGAAAAGTCCGGCTGGCACCAAACAATGCGGTGGATTCCAAAGAGGCACTCAGACAGGCAACTATCTGTCTCACTCAAATGAAAGAGGAAGTGGAGGAAATGGAGACGAGTGGCGAGCATGCGGGGAAAGGGAGGAGGGAGAGCGGAGGTTGTTATTTGGGACCCTGCTGTGTCAACTCTTAAATGTCTCTCTCTCTCTCTCTCTCTCTCTCCCTCACACACACACACACATTCCAAAAGGAAGGGAAAAACGATGAGTGCTTTCCTAAACTCATTAATACAAAGATCTACCTTGTATACACCTTCGAACTTGTTACTGCTGCAACCAAACTCGGGCATGTACAGTACAGACTCTGAAATACCTGTGGCGTGGAACACATGTGAAATCTGTGTTGTACGTTACCACAGAAACGGCAGAATGAACGTGCTACTCTCGCTCTTTTAGCTCAGTGATATTCTTAATAATAAACTTCCTTAATCCAACACCCCATGCGGCAAAGTCTGGTCAGTTCTGGTTTTCAGTGACCTGGCCCGCTAACCTGTTGATACTAAAATGGATGAACTGGATCTGACAAAGGAGCCCTCACTCCAATCCCCTCTGCTCTCTCTCTCTCTCTTCCTCCATCCTTCCCTTCCTCTCCTCTCTGGAGCACGGCCACGCTCCTGCTCTCCTCCAGTCCTTGGCAGTCGTGTTTGGAAAAATAGGCGAGTGGAGAAGGTCAGGAGGAGAAACGACAGGCGGTGAGCTGAGGGGAGCAGTGTCAGTGTGTCTTCTGCTGTAGCCCGACCCTTCACGGCGGTTATGGACATAGAGACACAGAGGACACAGAGGAAAGGAGTCTCTGTGTGTGGCTCTGACCCAGGAAATGGCAGAAATGTGGACGGACAGCGTCACAGCCCTGGGAGGTCTGCCCGCCCGTTCAGACACACAGCCGCGAGGAAGCTTCACAATGTGCGGAGGCCCTCCATACATCATTCCACATGGGCAAATGCCACACACTAGCCACATACCACACACATATACTGTATGCTAAGCATGTCAAGTCACACAAAGGTGCCCTTTGTACTTAAACACACGACTTACTGACAAACATTAAAGTGAAACTGTCAGAGTCACGACTGGGTCAGTCAGTTAAGGTGTTGCACACTGATGCTGTACTCACCCGCTGGAAGTGCCGAGTGACGCGAAGCCGACAGACGAGCTCAGCTTCCTGCTGTCCCACAGCCTCACCTCTCGGCTCCGGCTCTTCACCCAATAACACGAGATGTAACAGAGGCGGACAGAAATCGTCAACAGATTAGAAACAGAGTACATATACAGAGGATTTACTTACATTGCCATATGTTAAGAAAATGCAAAACAACAGATTGTCTGTGATTTTAAAGTGTGTACATTTATTTGATTATTAAAAGCTCGGGATAGTGATTTAATTACACATTTATAAACTTGTTTCCCACGAGGTGTGAAAAACACACTTAACTGGAAGGATAGTCGCAGAACGCTTACCTCTGACAAGACTTAAATTCTATCTCAACATTGTTATGAAAGTGGTGAAGAGAAAATCCTGGATCTGCCCATTTATGCAGATCTCTAAATCTAATGGTTTCGACAACAAATAGCAATGGAAACATAACCTCACCATATCAAAGCCGGTGGTCAGTAGAAAGTCGTCTTTGGCCCACAGGATGCGTGAGTCCTTGTTGCTCTGGAGACTCTTGGCACTCTAAGAGAAAAGAGACAAAAAATGTGACTCTGGAACGACCATGAGCATCACAATGAGACAAATCAAACACTTCTTACTTGATGAACTCCTACATTCAAACATAGGACCTTGAGGTCTAGATAACGAGGGGGTGGGGGGGTTGGGTGATGAGTGAATGATTTGAAGACAGGGAAAAAAGAGAGAGAGGAAGGAAGAAAGACTATTCTCAGGTGCCACTGACAGATCCCTGTGGTGGAACGGAACAGGACTTGTCCCATGAAAGGAGCGCTTTTTTTTGTTGATGTAGCCGACAAGATGACTTCTGCTACAAGTGCAGCTTACATTACTGAGCTGTGACAGCGCATCTGCCTGTGTGTTCATGGAGTCTTTGTTATCTTTGTTAGGTGGTCCCCGAATCCAAACGACACATGTTGTCAGTGGTGACGGCTTAAAAACAACTGTGAGTGTTACATAAGAGAATGTCTGCAAAGAAAACAGGATGAAGAGAAGTCGGAATGTGAGTTAATTGTGCGGGGTCTTGAATGTATTGTACGCAACACTGGGCTAGCATTGAGTTAAGCCATAAATGTACTGTAGTTATAGGGCTAAGGACAAAAGATGAGACCAGATCCCAAGGCCGGCTTACAGGTTGTCAATCAACTACTATTTAAAAGTGTGATCACTAAAGGCCGGCGCATGCTTCTGCAACGGCGTCTGCGGCTTTTCACGCAGTTGTGACGCAGGACTCGTTGTCATTCATGGTTTTCCAAGCGTTGCGCGTGTTGCCATGCAATTCCCCGCCAGAACACTGGCGGAGTAATTTTTTTTGTCGAAGTCGGCTCTTCTTCGTGGGTGGCACGAAGAAGAGCGGTTTATTTACATCGCCACGGCGGCTCCTCAGAGCCTTTTTCTTGCAGACAAATCCGCCGGTCAGTGACGGGTTATACTAGTGGTCATGGTTTCGGATCTCTTCTGCCAAGTGCTCTTCTATTTGGTCCATATTCGTTCTTCTAAATCTTCCGTGGTTTCCGCCGGTATTATCGGGCATGAACCGGAAATGCAACTCCGGAAATTATGTAGTTAGCAGACCAATCACAGCCTTGCCGGCTACGTGACGCTTGCGGAGCTTTGCCGTCTAGTTAGAAAAATTGGGCGACGCACGTAAGCACGTAAGAAGGGATACGTAAGTACTTAAGAGGCCCGGAAGGGCTCTTACGCTTCCGGGTCCATGAAAACGCAGAAGCATGCGCCGGCCTTAAGTAACATGGTTTTTAAAAAGCACTCAAATCTTTCCATTTGGAGCTTATCTGTCAGGTCCTGAGTACTCCTAACGTCTCACAGCAGCAGTCAGTTACTGAGCCCCCTGTTATCTGTCTACTAAATACTAGAGTTACACCGAGCTTCCCCAGAAGGCACGGGGGTCAACAATGAAGTTTCCGTGGAACAGGAGCCGACGGCCCCTAAGTTCACTGTGTCTCCCCAAATTACTGTTGTCATTTTTATGGCCACCTCAACCCAACGGAGCGTGGCCGTGCGTCTGCGCATGGAGAGTAGACAGAGTTTGTTTTCTGCGACTTGACACTCAAAACCTTTCCACGGAGCGTGCCGCCTAATTCTCGTGTGACTGATAAATGTCTGCAGATGACAAATTGAAAATCAACTGGGGACAACTTGAGCTGCCATGTTGCACACCCAGAACACGAGGGAGAATACGACCCTACATTAACATAACGTCAATGTCCACTGAGTGCTTGGCAAAACTACCACTGGAGCCAACAGCTGGACAAATGGGGATGAACGCAGAATATCAAATCCAGTTTGTGAAGCACATATACGCATAAAGGGCAACACATGTGGGCTTTATCAATTCTAATACAAATCCCACGCCCTTGTCTCTCCTCTGACATCACTTTATATAAATGTCTTCAAACTGTCAGGATCTAATGTACGATCGGTGCTTGCTCTTCCCAAATCCTCTGCAGGGCGCCTCTTACTCCAGTACATGTGGACAATAAATGCCACACACATGTCAGGGGTCAGTGGAAGCTGCAGGAGAGAAAGTGGAGGATAAGGGTGGTGAGTTTTTATTCTGGGGAACTGCAGTTTGTTTTATTGATTTAAATAAAGGGGAATTAAAAAACTCCCTTTCCCGTGAGGGTGCTGTAGTCACATCTTATTGAGCAGATAAAGATACGGTTATTAGAAATGAGATGCAGATTTAAGGATGAGTCATTTATTGAGCAACCACTTGAGGCAGTGACTCAGCACATGCAGCATCTCAACAATCATGTCCTCATGGCTGCGTCATATGTGCCTCTCCCAACACCATAAGTGACCACTTGATAATTTGGGTTTCTTTACAAATACACAAGATACAAATCAGTGAGCAACAGAGGAATTTGTGGGTCAACTTTTTAATTCTGGGCTGAGCCTCACTTTATCTGATTCTAAGCTAATCACCTCCTGACTGTGCAAAAAGATGGACAATGCGTCTTCACATCCTTGTGCTATCCAGCAATAAATGCAAAATGTCCTGGACTCAAATGGTGCATCTTGGCCCGTCAGAGTCTGCACAGTATACAGGTTGGGGGATGGAGCCAAACTTACCAGGAAAATTAACACTAACATACATCAGTGTGACAAGAACTTCCTACAATGACTGAAGCCATCCTTGAGAGACAATAAGATGATACTTGTACTTTGACTTTTTGGTTTGGTACATGTCCCATCCATTAACATGGAGGAGGAGGGATTTATAGAGTCAAAAAGGTGGCAATTGAGACACTTTGGATTCATCTTTTAGGAGCTTTCATGTCTTTATTTATACAATCTATGCTCTTAACGCACAAACATGATAGTGGTACACATCTTCTCGTCTAAATTTTGGGGAGGATAGATAAAAAAGCCAGTTTTGTAAAGCTATGCTGTTCCGAGCATTTGCCTCACATACCTCTTGTCTATAAAAGCTACATGAGGTGAATGCATATAAATCTTGTCTAACTGTAGGCTGGAGAGAAAACAAGTATATGTCCCAAAAAGTTAGTCTTTTTGCAAAAAATGTTCGGCTCAGACTTCTGCGCTGGAACATCCCCGTCAGAGAAGCAGGAATGAACCATAAATCATCAATAGTGCTTATTGGAAAAACTGGTGGTTCAAACTGAATTTATGGTTCTGAGCGATGAGTTGACTTGACAATGATCCAGGACGGCAGGTTGAGAGCCCCAGGTTCACACATTTTTTGAAAAGGAAACTCTCAGATGTGCACTTCTAGCCCTTTTCTCCCTGATGATACATCTTTGTCCATACCAGTGTTTTATCTAATAACATTTGTATGTTATACAGATGTTTTCGGGCTCCTGGTGTGCTCCCAAATGATTTTACCCACTAAGAGGGATTAGCAAACACTCTACTGACCTGGCTCTCAAACACGTTTTTAAAGTTACGCTACCATAGCACTGACAGAGTTGATAATAAGTCCTGGGTTGAATAAACACTTAAGCCGTGCCTGGGGATCATTTTTCAGCCGGCAGTCAGTCGGTATGCCTCGTGCAGGTAACTGACCTCACATTTTCCTTGATAAGTCCATGCAAGTCTCTCTGTTGAAAAATAGGCCAGATGTACGGGAGAGATCCAGAGTAAACTGAGACCTCCAAAAAAGCAATCGATCAGAAAAGTGCGGGGAAAGGAGAAAGATAGACTGAAGCCAGCACATTATAAACAGACATGGAGCGAATTCATTGCCACGGAGCTGTTCATCACCAGCACTGGCTGATTTCCTTGCAGGGGCAAGACGATGCACAACTGGCACTCTGACCAAACTAGGAACAAGCTGAGCGCAGACTATTTTAATCTGCCCGGGGTCTGTTTGACACTGCCACTGCTTTTAGGAGAAACAAGTGGCGTCTGATTCACGGCAGGAGATTCCAATGGTGTTCATATTACACGTGTAAACATCCTAATCTCTGCAGCATTACTTTTTGCCATTTTCTGCTTGGGCACAGCTGAGTGCTAACATGCTCACCCTGCACCGTGATGATGCTACCATGCCATTTGCCATTTTGCACTGAAACTGAAGCTGATGTGAATGAAGTGACCTTTGCAGGACTGTGGTAATAAACAATGGAGATCTCTTCTGGACGAATAGAAAACCTATTGCCATTGTATTCTACAAAAATACCACGGAATTACAACTGCTACTCCAGGTTGGTGCATGCAATTTAAATAATAAATAAATGAGGTAGAAAAAGAATACATTGCACACAATAGACGTATCAGGTATAAAACAGTATATTGTCGAGATGGTCATACTGTAGTGAATTGCAAAGTTTATAAATTCCTGGCAGCTATAGCAAGAAGAGAAAGAAAATGTCTTGATGAGAATCTTTCTGAAAGGTGTTGAGAGGAATAATGAGAATAATTTCAACCTCATGGTGGCGCTAGACAAAAAGTCAGGGATCCATACACACTACTAATAGCCAAAAACGTCAACCCTTTGGCGGAACGCTACAGGTAAAGTATGATCAGAGTCCATTCTTTGTTTATACCATATTCTGTATTTCTGAAAGAATTCAACAAAAATTTCAAGCAGTAGTTAGATGTTTGAATCTGGACCAAAAAGGCAATTAAGATTGTACAAAAGCTTCACAGTGTACCACTGTTCATCCTGATATCACACCTGGTAAGGACAGGAAGACAAATTTCCCCTTCAGGAGCTCAATAAAAAAGAACACTAAAAAAACCAATATATCACCTTTCTGTGAACTGTCTCAGAAGCAGACGGGTTTAGCTTTTGCCATTACAACATCCCCCAGGCCTGCACTGCGCTGCCTGAGCCAGACAGCTCCAGGGCTGAAGCAAACGGGCCTGACAGACCTCTCACGGCAGATGACTATACATGCTCCATAGATCGCACTGCCATGATGTCATCCTTCACCCGGAGCTGAAGGCACGCGCAGCTTTGAGCCTTTTAACAGAGATGTCACCGGGGATTTGGCGGCTGGAGCGATACAAGTGCAGCTGAGGATTAGGGGTCTGTGCTGGGTCTCTGCTCGCTCTTTCCCAATAAACAGTTTTCAGTTTAAGGAAGTGAGCAACACAAAACTACTGACACCGCGGGGCAGCCAGAGGACACAACATCTGGACCTTGTGTGTGTGTGTGTATATATAAGTGTTGCCAAACAGTATCTCTCCTCTGCAGACATAAATTTAACTCAAATCCCATTCACACAGAACCCCTGCTCCCCCCTCACGGCTGAACTTTACCGGCATGCTAAAAATCGATCATTTCTCAACTTAAAAAACAGAGAGAAAAGAGGCAAAAGAAAAAAAGGAAAAATGTTTTCTTTAGCAGCAGAACAAAGAATCGGACCTGATGGAATTCGCACAGAAGTACACAGAAAAGAGGGAAACGGTTCATGAGTTGACAAAATACGCACGGGAGGTGTAAGGAATCGGTTACCACTGCTCCAATGACTGGCTGCTACACAGAAATAATGGAAGGAGAGGAAATGACATCACATCTGGGAAAAGAGTATTTCCAGCACAGGTGTATTCACGAAGATGTAAAAAACACATTTTTCCGACTGTTAAATAGTGACAGCAACGGAATGGGATAAACAGCTATTAAGAGACACAAAAAAAAAGGTAACTGGCTCTAACACTATTAAAACTAAAAATCATACCAGACAGGGTTCAGACTCAGCTTTAACTCTGCTGACATTGACGTAGAGACAGAAAAGTACCAGTCAGCAGTCTCGCCAATTATGGTTTTATGGGTCTATTAAATATCCTCTCCCAATATAAACAAATGAGGATCACTCCATCTCCTTCTGTCCTTCTCCCTCAGCGTTTTAATCCGTGCACTTCAACAGACGGAGCGCACATCTGTGTCACTCACAGAGAATGTTGATTCACCCAACGGGACGAATATCAGGTGTCTGTGTGCACATATGGGAACTATCACAATCCCTGGATCTCTCTCTACCTCTCGTTCTGTCGTTCTTTCCACTGCTCAGTGGATCAGCTCAGTAGGGGTGTAAGTATTCAACAATGAGTGTCAGTGGTGCAGAAATTAATGTGGTGTGCTGGAAGATCAAGTGCTTATTTTCATAACAGAAGCTTATTTTCCTCCAATCATATAATATACTACAATGGCAGATCCTCCAGTTTGATTATATGTGTTTACATTCTGCTGCTACGAAGATGGACAACATGACGGCTCCCAAAGGGAGGCCAATGTGTCTCAATCACCACCGGGTGGCTGGCTGGCTGCAGTGGAGGTTACAAACCCTGGCTCCTCCATGTTAATGAATGGGACATGGGTCAAACTAAAAAGTCAGAATACAATCTGTCATTGAAGTGCAAATGTTTCCAGTTAGTTTGTGTTTGATTAGTTAATACTATAAAAAAAGGGTGAAACATCATGATTGACAGACTAAACTGACTTGCCATTGTTCAAGCATGTGTATTGACTTTCCGGCTTTATTTCTGATAAAACATTTGATTGCAAGATTTTTTATGATTTTTTTTATCATAAATGTGCATTTTTTCTATGTGTTGTCTTCCTTCTTTTTTGAGACTGAAGTTTGCGGTAACAATGGCGTCTGTTTGCAGGTTCATCCCTTGTTTTTGTCCCCGAGTCTCACAGACAACACTACACCATATATAGTCTCAGCTGCAGCCACTCATCTATTCAACCTGCTCCTCATTTTCCCTCCTCTTCATCTTTCCAGTCTCCTCATCATTTTTTCCCCTTTGGTTTCCTCCTATAATCAATAACTGTTGCCGAGTAGCTTTCATCACTCCCGAAACAGACTCCCTCTTAGTCGTTTCATCCACAGTTAATTAGTCTTTTCAGCAATTACTGGGTTTTCTTCATCCTGTTCTGGCTTCACAGCCCATTGACATTGAGTTTCTGACTCAGGGTTCTCTATTTTGAATCTAACAGACTTTACAGAAGCAGACAGGGTTTGAGAAATAAGATGGAAGGGGGAAACTTTGGGGGGAGACGGGGGGTAGAAGATGGAAATCAAACTAGCCATTTATTCTTTCATTTCCTCTGCTGCCTGTTGCCACTTTTTTTTATCCATTAATTGGAACCATCTAGCATTTCACTCATCTCTTCAAAGAGTCCAGAAGCCACAAACCATTCTCTTATATTTCCAGACTTCTCTGCTCTCTTCCTTCCTGGAGATTAAGATCCTGAAAATCCATGTGCAAGGTCAGAAGCTGGGCAGGGAGTACAAATGACAACATGGACTAAACCCTTGGATGCAGCTGTAATATCAAGAATCTAATAAGTAATAATAAGGGTCATACATTTGTGTCAGGGTCATTTTAATCCAGAAACTGTCATTCTGTAGATTAAACTATTAAACTACAAATACATGACTTAAGATTTCCCCTAAAAACATCTTTAATGGCTTGAGCTCAAAGACTGTTACTGTCATCATCCTTTTTTCATATTTGCCTTGCCTGCAGCCATCTCATTTCCTTTGTGTCAGCAAATGAAAATCACTGTACAGGCCAACGAGACAATGAGCACAGCCACTGGGCCACGTCCACACTGCAGACACCAGGCAAGCAAGCTGCTGCTCTTGGGGACGGTCCAGTGACACAAATGGGATCGATCCCCAGTTAAATATAGTGTCCGACTAGAATGGAATAACAAGAAGTCTCTGGTTATTCATCTTGTCTCCCTTAATACTCTTCTTTCTTAATCGGAACAAGCCTGGAGGGATAAAAGTAAGACATGGAGGAGGAAAAGAAATCGAGAGGTGAATAGTGAAAAAAGTGAGATTCTTCACTCGCGACTTAAACACAATCTAGCTTTTTATACAACAAAACAACTTCAAAAAATGTAGAGATTTGTAGATTTTTACCATCTCAATCTTTAGGAAAATAAAAAATCTCAACCAACAGTACAGAGGGCTGGCTCAGCTTCTGTGCTCCTTAGAGACTTAGTGAGAGACCGACTGCCCGCCACAAAGACATCACCCTGTGTTTTAAGAGGGCAGGAAAAAATACTGGCCCCAGAAATCATTCTACCCGATGGACAAATAAATCAAAAGGGGGGAGAAAAAAGAGGTAGAGGGGAAAGGGGGAAAGTTAAAAGAAAGAAAATGCAGCACAGGCTCAAAAGGAGATGTTTGGAGAAAAGATGTCGTTTGTCCATGGCTAAACATACAGGCAGGAACATGGAGGTTATGTACAAGCGCTCTGGTGGCCTCAGTGCAAGAGGCCCAGCTTCCTCCCAGGTGTAGGCTTTCAAGAGCTGGCACTGTGCTACCATAAGTCCACTGCTGCTACGCTGTTAGTCCCAGTTTCTTTTCTATCTTCATTCAAGATCATACACTTTCCTTAAATAAAGGCTATTCAAGTGCCACATTTTGTTTATTTAAACTCCGATTCATGGGTAAACTCTCTTTAGATACCTTCCTCACTTCATTGAATTCTTGCCAGAGTAAGGAACAGTCACATAGTAACATTTTACCAACACAGCTATGACACAGCACATTATGGCACAACAATTGATGGTTTGTCAATTGCAAAGGAATCTTTTTAAAACCAGACCCTTCCAGGATGTGTCAGGTCACAGCGGCAATGATCCATGCAAGTGAATGGCCAAAAATCAAATTACAAACACTGCAACCACTGTATGTCCTGCCAACTGCAATTTGGTGGTGGTGAAGTAATCTCATCCAGCGTTCGTGTTTGTTGAGGAATTTGTAAGCTACAGGTGTAAAAAAAACATTTCCTTGTCCGACACTGCAGGTTTCATGTAATCCACACATGATTTGTTGCCCAACAGGTCAAGACAAGGATCCATTGTTTTTTTAATTTAGCTTTTTTGGGATGATAGATCGAGATACATTTTCAGAATCTAACAGAATCCACAAACAGGGCCAGCTAAACTAATGGTGAAAACTGGAGTTATGGGAAGTAAATTATCCCTCAATCACATGATTTCTTGTTTGTATTAGTCATAAATCATATCAGGACGTCATAAAATGTTTTCCAACCACTCCTCATGAATGTTTTTTGAAAGCTAGGTTTCGGGTGAAGCCAGGCAGACGTTGTGTTGTGATTTTTGGTCAAAGCAAGGCGAACAAAACAGTTTAACTACTTTGTTAAGTGAAATAAAACACTGAAGTAGTAAAGGCTATGATTATTGAGCCACGGTGCTAATTGCTGCGTGTGGCCACAGTCAGAGATCCAGTCGGCCAGTGACGTGCCAGCCTGGGCTGTGGTCATCCCTCTCTGGGGCCTGGGGGACAATAGGTTGGACCCGATTGCACTGCACTTAGAAGGGACCGGTCCCAACTGCACAGCTCCGACTGGCAGCACCCCCCCTCCCCAGTGAAAACATATACCAAGGTTGCAGAGACTCAACTTGGATCAGAGCGCCATACTGAGCTAGATGCTTCCTGGAACTAAATGATTAACAGGACCGCTGAAATGCCAGAATCTACATTTCAATCCAAAGGAAGCACCGGAGAGCCAGAGGAGATTTCAAGTGCTTCATTCATGATCGCTAGAGCTTTTGATGGTTCTTGTGGTTGAGGTTCCAGCGATGAATATTCTCCAGATGCACATAGTGGCTGGGTCCTTTAAATCCAAGCAGAGATCGACCACGGGGCAGGACAAGGAACAAATGACAGAGGATAGAGTGATACTGCTGACGACAGCAAGAGCTCTGATACTCAGGACCGATGACAATCTGCACGCCAGACCTGCTCCATAAAAACAAAGGGATGGCTCTTTGGAAGGATCTTTGATGAAGACAGGGTGTGGTAGACCCAGCAGGAGCACACAACAACACACAACACAGAGCTACCCATGTTCCAACTATAGGAGACAACACGCAGCCCCTCAGTCCCTATGGCCTGACCCAGCCCTTCAAGCCTGCTCTTTCATAGCTGGCAATGGATCCAGCTGGCTGACTTTGCTCCCTCCCTGAAACCACATCACACAGGCTTCACATCTTCAAAGTACCCCCACGCGGTTGTGGAGAAGCATGAATTGTGCGAGTTGGGATAAGCATGTGTGCGAGGCATGTCGTGTTCACGTCGATTGCGTATAATCACGGAATCCCTCAGCCTGTGTAAATACTGCAGGCTGTTCCTGTGTTTTACAATCCATTCTTAATTTACTATTTGTTTGCTGAAATCAAAGTGTGAACTTTTGTATCAACTATACTTGAGATGAACACTACATTTAAGAGAGGGAAAAACAGGTTTGGTCTGATTATAATTACACGAAAAGGTTTCCCCATGGGGACATAGACGTGCAATGAGATAACATGGAGCCAGTGCTGAGCCTTCAATCTTTTACACTCTAGGTCAATCATCAATTGAGTGCCCGCAGCCCATGTGCTGACCCCTGACTCACTGTATGTGCAGCAGCAGAGCATGGTGTAGCTGACTGACAGCTTGATTAATCACCTCATCTACACTGAAGTAACAAACAGCTCAATCTCCTGCTGCCGCCCTCCACACTCCCTAACGTTACCCCGACACTCAGCAGCTTCACTTTGGGTGAACTTCCATTCAGCTCTTGCATCAAACCACAAATTGTGGCGGGACCTGTTGTCCTCAGAAGCTCAATTAGTAAAAGATGAGCTGAGCCGGCTTTTGTTGTGAAAAGGATGTGGCATTAAAAAAGACATGTGCGAACCAGATTTCAGGGCCCCCTCCGCTCAACTGCTTCCCCCATTAGTAACTCATTATGTTATAGAGCACTGCTCCTTTTCTTTGGCCTCCGACAGGAAAATCATTTAGCACCAATGCAGGTATGCACACCTGTGTCCCATTGTCATAGCCTGTGGTAAACAGCAGCTGGACTGCAGTGGATTCCTCTGTAATAACCCCTGCGAGACATTTGGGGGGGAATCATTTTGAATGGGGCTGTCTAAATGGGACTTGGTGTGTTAAAAACAAACATTTACTTCAGGGTTCATAAAGTACAAGTTTGAATCACCAATATGTTGAAATAGTCAAAGTGCTTTAAAATAGACTGACCCCTTATTAAACTGTACTTTGACTTTCTTTCTAATTGTTATGATTATTATATCAACAATACTTCCACTTGTTCTCTTTCAATCCGATGCCACCAGTGATTTATGTGTAGAATTTGAAAGATTTCATTTTGCTTTGTGAGGTTTGATCTGCTTCTTTGCCAATTATCTCCAATTATAATCTAACTACCTTATTTCTTTATGGAATAATAAGTTTTAAATTACACTCGACAATGGGAATCTGAGCATATAGCCAAGTGCTTTGGCTATTCCTTTTCATTTTAGTTGCTAAAGACTGCTGAAGTAATGGAAACTAGAAAACCGTCCAGGATGATCGAGCTCGCATATGGAAGAGGAGACCAGGGCTGAAGGGCACCGGTCGTCCAGGATGATTGAAATAACACCAGTGATTGGTCGAGCTGTAGCTTAACCACGGCTGGAGCCGAAGGGCACTTTACTTCCCTCTGAGAACTCTGAGGTTAGTCTCAGCCGTGCCTCTGGTCTTGTTCTCACTCCGTGTTGGATTAATATGTAAATCTCCTATGACAAACAAGAAGCTCAACTTCTAGCACATAGCATTGTGTCTTTATCAACCTAACATGATGACTCTCAGAGGTCTGATGCACATACTAACACCCGCTCCACACTCATAGGACAAACATCAAGTCACACACAAACAGCACCTGCTGGCATTGTTGAGTACATGCATGCCCCAAAACCACACACTAAACCAGTAGTAATTGTTCATTTGTAAAAGAACATAAGGTGTAAAAGATTAGAAAATAAACCAATTCACACCTCGTTCTGCTGTTCTGTCTGAGAGAGACCAAGAAAAGACTGAATCCTGCTCTTGTAATTACTCCAGAAGTGTCAGACTTTGGCCAAGCAACTATTTGCTGTGTAGAATAAAATGGATATTATAAGCAATGAAGTGCAGATGGTGGTTACAGCCACGTTTTAGTTCCTGAAAAGGGAAGCAGAGATAGAGGGGAAACTGAGATGAATCACATGGGAGCTGATGTTGGTGCAATGACTCATTTATGGTTATGATTCATTTCTTGCATCTATCTCTCACATTGTAAAAATGATGATTTCAAAGAAATGAATCCCATACCACCTGACACCAATTATCAAGTAAAAATGATCCTTTGACTGATATATCTTGATTGTGATCGGACAACATGTGACTGACATCTGAAGAAGAGACTAATTCCCACAACAATGAATCTTCTCTCTCGGTAAATAGCAGGAGAAAAAAAAACAAATCCGAGATCTATTTCTGGTTCCAGGTGTCGTCCACATGTTTGCATAGATCCTTAATTAGTTGGAACACTGGAGTTCCAGAGCACCAGGCTCACTAATGAGACCTCTGCTCACAAACAACACATGTGCAGAGAGCCCAGTCGCTGCCAGCTGGCATCCACTCTTACCCCTTTCCTGCAAGAAAGAAATCATTTCAGCGCCAGTCCTGCAACACACACATCACCCCACACACACATAGTCAGCCTGACCCAAAACCTAACCCTCATTTCAACCTTAACCTTAACTACTGACCTCAAATTCAGCTTTTTCCCAATTGGGGACATGACTTTTGTCCCCAATTGAACGAGTCGCCCCCAATTTGCCGGTGTAAAGTCCGAAACTTTTCCATAATGGAAAACTTCAAACAAGATCACTGGAAAAAGGTCCTCAAGAATCAACAAAAATGAGTACACACGAACAATCTGCACATAAGCTGAAGATGCTAAAACCCTTTCAAACTTCAGATCTTCTACTTCAAAACCTGATCCCTGAACTTCCCGACCCCCTCAGTTCCTTGTCCAGGAACCACAGTGAACATTCACTAAGCCACAATTCTTTTGGTACCTCCACACACAAAACATAACATCAAGACATCATGACATCGACCCAAAACCACGATTATCTCGATTTCCAAAGAAAACGCACACAGAGGAGCTCAGACGTTCAAACACTGGTGGATCCTTCATCATTGAGACAGTTCAGCGAATTCAACATCCAGATTTTACGCCACTGTTTTGCTGAGCTGTCTCGTGTGTGCAGCAAAAAACTCCTGCTCCCTCATTAGGAGAGACGACTGTCAGCCATGCCAGATCTCCTCAAACTTTAACCAGCTCTGGCAGCGGGGAGGCCAGAAACACAGGGAGCTGAAAGATGGAGAAATAAAGGAGAAGAAACAGCGGGAACATCTGGGCTGAGTTAACCACTGGCTATTACCAGGGTCCTGATCCCTACAGGGGCCAATGGAGAAAGAAACAGGCACAAAGCAGTGTGCGTGGGGCTGATTGGGAAAGAGGGTGAGGACAGAGGGAGAAGGCAAGGAGACACACAAGGAGACATGTGTCCACTTAGCTCTGGAAGAATCCTACACAGATTGGCAAAAAAACGATGTCATCCGAGTTACGTTAACACGCTGTATGAATAAATGCATGACATGGACTTAGATGTCAAACCAAGCTCTGAATAGTGGTGGGGGGAAAAATCGATTCTGTTCAGTTTCGCGATATTTTGCGCCCGCGATTATATCGATACTGTAGCGAAAAGTATTGCAATATTTAAAAAAAAAAAAAATACCTAGTGTGTGTGCGGATAGGATGTTCTCCACTGCAGGAGATATAGTAACGGCCCAGAGGAGCACTTTAACATCTGAGCATGTTGACCAACTCCTTTTTCTGAACAAAAATGCCAATATTCCCAAATGAATTTAACATTTTGGGTCATGACCTTGCAGGTCTCAATTTAAACTCTTATTTATATGATTGAGCTCAGTGTTCATGTGAGAGGTCTCCTATTCAGAAAATAATTACAAAGGTCCTGTGTCCTGAATGTTCAAGGACAAAGTTTTTGCACTTCAGTTAATGTGTAGAAGACAATGTTGTTCACAGAATTAAATGTGACATTTGAAGTGAGTTGAGCAGTCTTATTTTCCTCATTTTTTGTAATGCCTTTGAATAATATGGGGGACATGAATCGCAATATATCGCAGAATCGAATCGCAATAGTTGCAGTATCGCAGAATCGCAATACTATTGAATCGTGGCCCAAATATCGCAATACTATTGAATCGTCACATTTTTGCCAATTCCCACCCCTAGCTCTGAAGGTGCATATCTATCACCCCCGGGAAGGTCAAAGGTCAGAGGGATTACACTGGATAGAGGGGGATCATCCTCCTAATTGGCAGCTTGACCTTGGTAAAATCAAAGACATGTTTCTTGCCAGGTGCCCTTTCTCTGGATCAGGGCCTTTCTAGAAGCAGTGAAGGCTGTGATGTGTGTCGCAATGAGGAAAATAAAAGCAAAAACTACGCCTCCCGGTCGATACTCGTAAAGTTAGCTGGCACGTCGTCCTGCGCCGCAGTGTTGAGGCATGTGCTTCCTGCCGTCACACATCCACAGGGGAGCTGGAACTGCTATGAAAAGAATGCCACTGTGTGCACCGAGGAATATTTCTGCTATGACGTGTTTACGTTTGAAAAGAGAAGCTGGTGTTGAACACATATTTAGCATTAAAGCCCTTAAATCAAGTTTTCACAAGTGGTCTCTTTCCTGCCGGAGCATCGTGGCCTTTATTGGCTCTGCAGAGGAACCGTTCTTTAAAACACAGAAGCATGTTTGGCTCGGTTTAAGGTTAAATTATGCAGCTTGTGCATCTGGAGTTGGGGGCTCAGTGTCGAGGAAGCCTCTGACATTTTCTTGGACTGAGCTCCCGTTCTTTATAGACACTATGTTTCACATTTCACGATGTTGACTGCGTATGTCTGCGGTGTTGGTAGTAGACATTCCCCAATCACTTAACAAGCTTCATTCTGTGGGAGGAATCAAAATATCGCTCTCTGCTATTAAGCATCGACTTTCTGTGAGAAGAAATGATATGTTGGTAAAACACCAAACATTTTTTCATACCGAGAGAGGAATTTCCACATCTGTATCTATAACTGATGCATATGGTATGTGATACTTTTTTAACCTTGGAGAACCCCTCCACACACACACACATATACACAAAATGGATGATGAATTAAAAGATATTTGAAGAATATTTTGAGGTAAAGTATCAGAAAAATAAAAACTGTACAACAGTGTTTTTGCCAATATTGTTTTTCTATTATATGAACAACAAATCTAAACCTATAAAATCCTTTTTGTCAGGGATGTCTTCAACAAATGTGGTTATAAAACACATGCGTTTGAATATGTATGTCTCTGAGGCCGGATAATTAAATATTACCCTCAATATAGAAGATGATGTAACCAGTTGTATTGAAAATGAGCACTGAACATAGTACACAATATCACACTGCTGCTTCTTTTTGCATCTTTGTAAACATATGGATAATTTCAACCTATCTCTCACAAATATAGTCATCCCCAACACATCAGTTGGGTTATTATCCAGATATCATAAAGCTAAGACTGGGACACCTGTCCCACGTAGAGGAAAACAAACTAAAGTCAGTTCAATTCAGCTCATTCCTTGTTTCTTATTCTCAGAATATAGAGGCACGAACACCAAAATGAACTTCTTCCATTTCACGTCATCTCTCCCAATGTTTCTCCTTCATGGCTCACCCCCTGGGTTTACATCTGCGATACAAACTAAACTCTTCTGCTCCACTCACAGAGCTTCATTGTGCTGCCAGTACACAAACACTAAGCTCACTATGCCCGCTGGTAGTTATTTCTGCCCGTAATGAGAAATCTGAGTATGGACACACACACAAACACACACACACACACACACACACACACACCCCCGCCTTCCCCTTCCCAAACACACACTTTTCCAATTATAAGAATTCAAAGACACATAGATAACACAGATGTACAAAATGTAATTTATTATGCCTGTAACGACAAATCCAAGTATGGACACACACACACACACACACACACACACCTACCAGGGAGTTCAGTCTGTGTAATTTATGGTAGGATATAAAAGACGATACGACTTCTGCGAGCAGCCACCTATAGCAGGGAAACCGCTGTGCTTTTCCTTGGCCCTGCCCAGCGTTCCCTCCTCAGGTCCAAACCCACTCCAGCCCGTGGTCCTCTCTAATTTCACCCAAAGCAGCAGAAGCTTGAGCTGAAAAAGAGGAATCTGGCCCCCAAGTCCAGCAAACTTTTCCCTTTTCCTGTCTCCCTCCTCTTCCACCGACCACAGATCGACAGCTCTACGGCCAGCACTGGCCCAAAACTATGAGGGGTATTTTCAGCACTGTAATTTGAGGCACACATGGTACACACACACACACACACACAGACTCCGTACAGAACCACACACTCAGCAAATCCACAGACTTTGGGGATAGATCAAGAGAATACAATAAGACACGATAAAAGAGAAGAGACAGCAAAAGTCCACAAAGGCACGTGGCTTTACATCCATAAAACACCAGAGGGACCAGGTCAGTGAATGTGCCTCTTCTCATTCTCTCATTGTCTTCCGAGGAGTCGTGTGGCTCAGTACAGGAAAGCAGGGTGGAGGCCCGGCTACATGTGAAAGAAACATATCTGAAAACAAGAGGCCAGTGTTGGGATGTTATGACAGGGAGGGCAGAACCCACTGCAGCAGGAGAGGGTAAAAAAAAAGTGATTTAATGCTGGGTTAACATTTAATGTTTATCTTGGGCACTGGACGAGTCGCTTGCTCTCTGTACACTGTGTGTAATCTATACCTGGAAAAAATTGTAATGTCGTTATTTTTAACTTAAACAAGTGCTTTTTTAAGCTTTTTACTTTTTCCCTCAGCTTTCACATAAGTGGCCCATGTCCAAATCAATCATTTTTAAACCAAGAAGAGATTAAAGTTGAAAGGCCGATGAAACATACTCGCTTAAATGTTTACTAGGGAAGGAAGAGACAGAAAACAGACAACAAAATAAAAGTCTAATCTGAAATTCAACCCATCCTTCATTGTGGGACAGGGATGCCACATGTGCACACTCTCTCCCCTCTGAGCCAACTATCTAAATGCAACCGTCTGTATGCTTGTGCACATGCATATACACACACACTCACTGATTACAGATGCAGTATATACTGCTTCTCCTGTCCAAGACCTTAATTACCCTGCACAGTCTTATTTCCCATAAAAATACAGCGAGAGCAGGGCTGTAATTAGAGCCTATTTTTACCCCACCTGTCTAGGGGAGAACTCAGCCCAGTGCCGGCCACAGGGATGAGCCAGCTGCTGCCATGGGTGGAACCAGGACACCAGTGGACACAGGGGCTGGGGCCAAACTCATGGGAGAGGATTGGGGGGGGGGTTATACCTAATAATCAGCGAACTGCTTCCTGATTAGGGCGACAACTGTTGCACCAGTAATTGTGTCCCTAACATTTCGAAAAGAGAGATTTGCCATCTCGACTGTATTCAGGGAATCTTTTCAAATTGAACCGCTCTGTTTGACCCATTATGGTAAAACCAGCTTTGTAACTTAACGAACTTTCACAATTCGACCTTCACTCACATTTCATGTCTTTTTAGTTCGTTTTTTTGTTTATCACCGAAAAATATCCGGCACTTTTCAAAAGTACAAAGACATTCCCCAATCACTTAACAAGCTTCATTCTGTGGGAGGAATCAAAATATTGCTCTCTGCTATTAAGCATCGACTTTCTGTGAGAAGAAATCACATGTTGGTAAAACACCAAACATTTTTTCATACTGAGAGAGGAATTTCCACATCTGTATCTATAACTGATGCATATGGTATGTGATACTTTTTTAACCTTGGAGAACCCCCCCCACACACACACACACACACACACACACACACACACATACACAAAATGGATGATGAATTAAAAGATATTTGAAGAATATTTTGTATATATATTGTAATATCCGGCACTTTTCAAAAGTACAACTGAATGCAACACTATATCTCGTCTTCCTGGGGATAACGGTGCACATTTTCAAATGATATCAGTCTTATAAAGTAGTTCAGTTGACAGTTATTAAAATTAGCATAATTCCACCTGTCCTTAAAAAGGGAATATGTGCATATGTCCTGTAAAGCCTACATGCTTGTTTGATAGACCTATAGATTGACTTTACGAATCAAAACGTGTATTTCATGCAAATACACAGGTGACAAGTCTTTAACCTCAGATCATCAGCTTTGTTTTTTGGGATCTACGCTCTCTCACTCTGTTAGTTTACTACAATTCAAACTCTTTCCACTTTAAAATAGGGAAATTACATTTCACTCTAATGCTCTGCAGCATTCATGAGATACCTTTCACCAGAAATATTTCAGTGAGGACTTTTGGCTCTTCTTGATGACTGACCAGACCTCCCAGTGAGGTTACATATTCAAATAGTTTGGACACTTCCTTGCCCCTCTCTATTTACGTTTGTGGCCACGCTGGTCTTTCCCTGGTATCACATCACATCTACAACAACAAGCTAAGCAGAGTGGAGGAAGTGATTGAACTCTTGAACCTCACATCCACAACACCAGTCGCCTTTAAACCAGTCCAATGTTGTGTTATGTTATGTTTTATGGTGTTAAACATTGCTTTGCGGGTACATGTAGGAATTAGAGTAACACACTCTACCATGCATCCAAATTACTGCCTTCAAGTTGTCATAAGCGTGTTTAAACTTCACAGACTACACCCTCCTTCAGCAGATGGAGCGTTAATAGGAGTGGCGGTGTGCTCCCATTCTCCAGGGAGACGGAGCGTTAGAGGCGCACATGCAAACTGTCCGGGCCGAGGCTCTAACCCACTTCAAACTGCAGCCTCCCACAGCGGGACCTCGCGTATTTGAGAGTCAGGAGGGGAGAACAAGAAAGCGAGAGAGCACAAAGCCAAAAAGGGAAGAGCAACCCTCTCATAACTTTGATCTGGGGCCTCGGCTCTTCTTCGGTTGGAGGCGGTGAAGCCATGTGCGGCGTTGCAAAGGAGGCCAGGGTGCTGACTCAGGCTTCTGCTCTCCTCTGACTTAAGTCTCCGTGCCAGTGAGACCAGGAGGATTAATGAGAAAGTGGAAGACAAGAAGAAAGAAAATAGAGAAAGAGAGAGAGAGAAAAAACATGCTGAGGAGAAAAAACTAAAGTGGAGACTCGGGCAGACTTGGCTGGATGGTCCCTCAGGGTCCTGGTGACCCAGAGCCCCCTTGTTTTGATACCACATTTATAAATGGTCTGTATTTATATCTGGCTTTTCTAGTTTGATGAGCACTCAAAGCGCTTTACAGTGCAGTAATATTAATGACAGTTATAAATGGTCTGAAGAGCTGAAAGAAATATTCAGATAATTTACTTCAGTAAAAGCAGTAATACACAAGTTAAACAACGGCATTTACTTGAGCTACTTTCTATACTGTTGAATAATATAGTCCACACCAATGCATTGAAGTTTTCATTAATTGTGTGTTTCCTATTTAAAAGCCAAATAAAAGTAGTGGAGTAAAAAGTACAATATTTCCCTCTGAAATATAATTAAGTGGAAGAATAAAGTTGCATAGTAAAAGTAAAAGTACCTTAAAGTATACTTAAGTTGTACTTGAGTATGTGTACTTAGTTTCATGCAACCACAAGAGGCTCAGGGATGGGGAACCACTCAAATATAAAACATATTCCTCATTTCAAATCTAACTTAAGACCTTAGTCACATCAAATTTTCCCTTTCTCCCGGAGATGGTCTGTTGTTCACCACTGTCGACCATCAAAATGAAGTAAAAAATGCCATCGACTTGGTCGGAATGTCCCAGCAGCTCATCCCACCGCCACCAGTAACCAGTGGGCTCTGACGGGAGACGCCATTTCAGACATACAGACAACCCAATGCTAATTCAGTCTAAACTAATAAGGCCCTTTGGCTGCACTAAGTGATTTAAAAGGAACTTCAGGGCAATTACATATGACTTGGTTGAAATCATTTTCTAAACACAGACCTGGAACAGTGATGATTCAGGCAGTTTTAAAAAGCTGGGATGTGTAGTGAGAGGGACAAAAAAAAAGAGAGAGATTCCTTAAGTGGAAAATTCAAATAAGCTGCTGTAAAGCTGCTGTGCATTAAAAAGTACTTTAACAGAGATACACCTGATGTAGCCGTCCAACCCGGGAGAGGAGCCAGCTGACTCATGTTAGTTCAGCAAACACACATGCTCTGTACTCACACTCCGTTGTGTAAAAAGACGGACAGTGTTCCCGCAAAGAAAATAATCTGCATGATGGGTTTTTTTCTCCGCTGGCTCCGTGCCTCGTCAGCCCGTGACATCACATGCGTCTGTAACAGTACACCTTTCACGAAGGTGTGGAAAGACTCAAAACACGTAGAGCAACACCCCGGCGTATATACACAGAGTCGAGTGTAATAAAGCGATTCCTTTCAGAGTGAATGCAATTAATCTGCTGCAGCATGTCGTGCTTTTGCAGGATTCCTTGAGGGAGCCCACGGCCTGAGGCAGCCTGAGCATCTCCGTTATCGAAACCCCCTGGGAGGTCCGCCGTTCCAATGTGTGAGGACGTCTGCTCCACGCCGACCAGTCTCTCACAACACTCACCTTCATCACACTTCATCCTCATCTTCCCTCCACACACAAATGTCCCATCCCTCTTTCTCACTGCTGCTGCTTGAGACCGAGGCCTTTTCGGCTCATTCCTGGATACCATTGGTGAAAGTAAAAAAAAACACACACACAGACACACAAAAAGGAGTGGTGTGAGTGGAGAGGTTCATGGTCGCACTGGTTTGCTGTGGGACGGGTACCCGTGGGAATAGAGGAGCAGCGCCAGCATCCATAAATCAGCTGTAGATGACTCACTGAGAGGAGCCAGCGGTGAGCTCTCCGGATTAACATCAACATGTTTATCACTAAATGAAGTGCGGAAGAAAAAATCTGTTTACAGTAAAAGGTGGTGGAGTGACGGGGACCGATTTACTCATAAAATACCTACATTTTTGGATGCATTTTAAATAGTTCCACATGACATTCTATTCATGTAATTCTAGGAATGTCTGTGTATTGGTTGTCAGTCCATCCATCCTTCTGTCCATCCCTCCGTGGCACGTATATCTCTAGAACTGTTCACCTTGTCGCCTTCAAACTTGGCATGAGTATTGTTAAGGGCTCAAGGAAGTGCAGTGTCAAATATGTATGGCACCTAAAGTTGCAAAGGGGCGGAAATTTTCCATGGGAAGTTAAGCTCGGGAATTTGGGGAATTTTGAAAAAAGACAAACTACGCAAATTAAACGCTGATCAATAAAAACATCATTCAAAACTCTATTTTAAAGATGTATGGAATGCAGCACACGCTGCACGTTGAGTTTCAACCCTCCACTGTGCATTCTTCCATCACATGCACAGATAATTCCCAGCATCCTTCACTCTACAGCAGGGCTATTGAGGCCTGCTGTAGAGTGCAGGACTAGTCAGGTAAGTTTCCATGATATTACTCAGGAAAATATATTAGCATGCTGATTGAGGATTGTTCATCTGTTCATCTAGCATATTTCCATTCATTTATCCATCAATTGTAAAATATGTTTACAGACTATTCCAATTGTTTGGCTAACTATTTATATCTCTGGCATTGCATTAGTGTTTTTTTTACAAACTTTTTTCTCATCTTATTCTACAGAACAATGCCACGTGCACTCTCTCATGTGTGGAGACATTTCACCCCATCCAATGTAGAAGGAAAGGCTGTGTACATCTGCAAATACTGTGCAAAGACCTATGTTAAGAATGACACAACGATGCAGAAGCATATAGTCAAGTGCCCAAAGTTTCCTCAGGGCTCAAATCAGCCTATGACACAACAAAATGTTTATATTTATGTCTGTATATGACAAGGTAAATACAGTTAGTATAAATTATCCACAACATTTCCAGTTTATTCCCGTTATTTCCCGTTTATTCCCATGGAAAGTTTCCAACTTTGAATATTCCCCGGAATTTTGCAACCCTAATGGCACCTGATATGTTCAAAATTAATAAACTGTGAATAAACAGTTGCTTTGTAGCAGTGACGGCCCATTCACGTTGTTCACCACAACAGGCTGTTTCTCCAGCAGCTTCAGGGTTCTGCGGACTTTCACAGTTTGGGCAGGTTTGTAATGGGCACTGCACAATAAATGTTTTTCTAAGCTGGAAAAAGGTGCATTTGATTTGGGAGCACATAGTAGAAGTATTGGGTGTTTTGACAGTTTGATGGAGCCTTTATTTGGAGAACTTACCTGAACAGGTGTCAGCTGGGCTCTGGGATCAAAAACTCGCAACATCTTGTCCTAGAGATACAAAGAGAGAGAGAAGAATCAGGACATAGCTGAAAGAACCTGGATTCACCTGATGAATGACGCACCATAAAATCAGCTTTGGCTGTCGGGAACTCAAAACCCTTTTGTTTTAAATCACAGCTTGGTTCCTTGTACGGACGGCATGTGACGTTAAGTAATAACGTGAAAGGGCTGTGAGGCAAGTCTGTGGTTTACTGTAATTTGGGAGGAGTGTGACTTTGGTGTACAAAGGAGGTTCAAGAGACGATGCAAGGTCAATATTCAAGGTTCTCACAAAGAACAGAGGAAAGGAAGAATGACTTCATAGAAACTGAAATATGAACGTTAAACAGTGAAAACATTAGAATCCCTCCACCACCAGTTTATCAGCGTGATCTCACTGATTCATCGCGACCTCTCCGCGCCCCAAGTGCCTTGACCCCGGTCGGCTCGAACACGCATTCGGCATCAATCACGGCAGCCAATCAGAGAGGCTTCTTCATGAATGAGAGGAAATGGGCCCTAATGGGATCAGGCTGTGACCGGGACATGTGTGTCTGCAGCCGTGTCACTCAATACGGCTGTGTGACTGTGATCCCAGCGGCAGGCCGACACACGGGCTGAGAGCAGGTAATAAGTAAAAGGGCCTGGACCGAACCAGGCAAACACACTTAACGAAAATATGTCAAAGGGAATCAGGAGGCTGACAGTGCCACAGTCAAAGACACAGACACACACAGACACACAGACACACAGACACACAGACACACACACACACACACACACACACACACACAGACACACACACACACAGATGGATAGAAGGTCATTGAGCATTCGGCCCCTAACAACATAACTACAGCATTTTATTCAATCTGGCTAAATCCAGCGTCAGTGTCAGCTTCTCTTGATTCTGCTCCTCTCAGCAGTTCAAAGGGGATTTATTTGCTATTTATTAGTTAGAAAAGCAAACGCAGGTTTTTCCTAATGTGCTGGTTTTTTTTCCCTGCCTCTCCATCTGTGTGTGTATCGAGTATGTTTGTGTGTAGCCCACCCACGAATATGATGCCCCAGGGCTGTGTCTTCAGGGCTCTGCGACCTGGGCTTAAGCCAAAGGCTCAGAGAGCGATGTGGAAACACACACACACAGACACACACACACACACACACACACAACACACACGCACGCAGACACACACCTGGGCATAAGAACCGACCTGTTGCAAAAATGCCAAATTCTGGATAAAACCACCTCTGACCTAAGCATTCTCGAAGTGTACCCGCCTGAGACACCGATTTATTGTTGCAGCATTTGAGCCTGACATCATCTGTGCATACAATCCTATTCAACCCATCACTCAATTCTTTCCCCTTAAAACCTTAGAATAGATAACATATGTCTCCTGTAAATTAATGCATAATATACAAGTATACAATTCCCACATTAACTTTATTTATTGGCATTTTACCCTAAATAGTGTCAAAAAAACAACAACATATGAGAGAAGAGAGGCAGGGCAAACACACAAATGAAGGGCCACTCACATACAGATGTGTCTCCTAAGCAACCACACAAACCCACTCAAGCAAACACACACACACACACACACTAAAGCCTGTGACAATAACCCGTACAAACACACACTCAAACACCACATCGACTCATAAATGCACAGATGGACGAGCAGGAGACGTGTATGTGTGTGTGTGAGTGTGAGTGTGAGTGTGTGTGTGTATGTATGTGTGTGAGTGTGAGTGTGTGTGTGTGTGTTCAGCTGTTTAATCAAAGTGATAGAGCCTCATTCTCAAGCTGCTGTTAATGAGTTTTCACTGCTCGTCTGCTGCACACAACTTTCACTTATGTGTAAACACACACAGTCGGTGGGAATCTCTGGCCACTGATGCTCTCTCCACTCATCAAACACACCGGGCCGACGACCTCCCATTCCTAATCTCCCACGGTTACGAGCGCTGGGCCCGTTGCGATCGTTAATCTGAGACTATGGGATGCCTTCATCGTTTATTGAATCTCACTTCTACAGCCTGAGCGCCGTTATAAGGAGCCGGTGACTTTTAAATTTAAAAAAGGTGGGACCGGGGACCATAAATCCAGCGGCACCCCATTTTCAAACAGCACACCACCCAGGTCCACCGGGTCATTTGGATAAACACAGACTTTCCTCCATCCCGGCTCACACTACCTGTGGATTCCCCTTCGCCACACTGAATGGCGCCTTTCTCCCTCCAAGTTTGTCATAAATATACATGTCTCTCGGTCCGGGGTGAGGCCCGTCCTGATTCCTGCTCTTTGGGGCGGTGGTCTCCCCTTCATCTTCCCCCCATCCCAGCCCTGTACCCCCAGTGTTTACTCTACAGGAGGGCTGGGGGGGATTGGACCCACATGTCTGCAGGCCCTATTTGCTTTAATAAGCTGGATTGAAGAGATTGAACGGGGTCTTTTGTGTTAAATGACACCAGAGCCCAAACGGGTAAGAGCCTCAGAGCCCCCCGCCCCCCTATGTTCTTGGTTTCCATCCCCCCCCTTTCCTTTCAGGTGCCTTGTTCTGTCAGGCTGAGGCCGAGGTTGATCTGGTGCATTACCCTGTCAGAGTAATTGTCATAATTTGGAGGTAGCATGTGATGGGCGGCGTAATTTGTTACTTGTCAGAGCGAAGACAAACAAGGGAGATTGGCCTGACAATCATGCCTGGTAAGTGCGCACATTTGTGTCAGCGTTTATTTGGTCTCAAACAGCAGTTAGTTCATCTGATTTTATCTTTCGTAAACACCGGGGCCCGGCTGTCTCATTTTAACATCAGTCTAAGTGTACTTTCAAAAAGCACGGAGATATTAACTCGAGTGCGCAGTCAGATGGTTATTTTAATCTCCTATAAAACCAAATATATTCATGAAACAATGTCAACCCATAAACCCCTCCTCTCGCTGCCCCCTACTATTAAACCCACACCACCTCCCTCCTTCCTCCTCCTACACAACGCACTAACAACTTAATGGAAAGGCCTTCAAGCGCTGTGATTATTTCCCGATGACACCAATGAGTACAGCCATATGGACGCATAAAAACCCAAGGAGACTTTCTCCCCTTTTTGAGCTTTTTCTCGTACGCCCCATAACTACTGTGCACGTCAAAACAATTTGGTTCTTCGGGGCCTGATGTGACTTGAGCTTGCATCTAGGGACAGTTGGGTTTAAGAGGGTATACAGAGCTGTGTACTGGGGATAGACATTTAAGGTCAGCTGGGGTCAGAAGCCATGACAGATTTATCCTTCACATTGGGCGTGTTCTCTTATTAGTGTCGTCATTGCCAAGTTATAACAGTTTCCAATCTCCACAGGCTCTCTATCAACCAAAGCCAGGATTTCTTCAACTGCTTTGTCATCACTATTACCGTATTAAAACAAACTGGCTCTTAGGTATTTTACGTCATCAGACTTTCCAACTTTATTCTGTTTTTTTCCTCATCAACTCCTAAACAAATGCATGATGTGACCTCCACCCTCTTTTATGAGCATCACCTCTGTTGACATTTGGATAAAATAAACCTCATATAAACAGATAAGGAGCTGCAGAGGTCTAAAGTGAGACAAGCTGCACCGAATGTGAGCCAATGGCGGCATCTAGCGGCCACACTCTGCAACTACAGCAATCCAACCTTGAGATATTCACAAATGAAGTTGGCGAGGGAGTGAAACTAAATGCAGCTTTTTCACTTCATCACGCCTCTTCAATACATCAGGTGCAGAGTGAGTTGCCCTCACCTTGCAGGAGGAGGCCAGCAGAGAGCCGTCCCGTTTCCAGCTCAGACTCTGCAGTTGGTCACCGTGCTGCTCCAGAACTGCAGACGCACAAGTCAACATTAGTGAGGAGACAGGAGCAGAAGGACTAGAGACGCAAAGCTCATGTTAGACAGGGACAAAATGGGGCAAAGAATAAAAAAAAACATGATAACACAAAGAATTAGCACAGATTGACAGGGCAGGGAGGAGATGAAGCCGGAGAAAAAGCACATGAAAAACCTGAAAACACGTAATAACACACCAAAGATGGGGGTGATACACATCAAGGAATGGATCATACGTCTTTACAGTTAAAGCATATGAGAGAGGCTGAGAGCGTGACACACATTAGCTTGCGGTGCCTTAAGTGAGCACAGCAACACTTGAGTGAATTGTTCAGTTGCACCAGTTGAAAGGAGATGAGAGGTGAACAGGTTAAGACAAAGTGATGGGACATGAACTTAATTAGTAGAGATAAACACATTTTTACCACAGACGCACTTATTCAAATATAGATAGTGTCATCATTCAGATCTTTTTCCTTAACCGCATATGAATGTGGAATGGGAGGGATGTAAGAGGGTGGGGGGTTCGGCTAGGGTTGCAAAGGGGCGGAAACTTTCCGGTAAATTTCAGGAAACTTTCCGGAAACTTTCCACGGGAAGTTTAGCTCGGGAATTTGGGGAATTTTGAAAAAAAAAACTATGCAAATTAAACGCTGAACAATAAAAACATCATTCAAAACTCTATTTTAAAGATGTGTGGAATGCAGCACATTGAGTTTCAACCCTCCACGGTGCATTCTTCCATCACATGCACAGATAACTCCCAGCATCCTTACCTCTACAGCAGGGCTATTGAGGCCTGCTGTAGAGTGCAGGACTAGTCAGGTAAGTTTCAATGATATTACTGGGGAAAATATATTAGCATGCTGATTGAGGATTGTTCATCTGTTCATCTAGCCTATTTCCATTCATTCATCCATCAATTGTAAAATATTTTTACAGACGATTCCAATTGTTTGGCTAACTATTTATATCTCTGGCATTGCATTAGTGTTTTTTTACAAACTTTTTTCTCATCTTATTCTACAGAACAATGCCACGTGCACTATCTCATGTGTTGAGGCATTTTACCCCATCCAATGTAGAAGGAAAGGCTGTGTACATTTGCAAATACTGTGCAAAGACCTATGTTAAGAATGACACAACGATGCAGAAGCATATAGTCAAGTGCCCAAAGTTTCCTCAGGGCTCAAATCCGCCTATGACAAAACAAAATGTTTATATTTATGTCTGTATATGACAAGGTGAATACAGTTAGTATAAATTACCCACAACATTTCCAGTTTATTCCCGTTAATTCCCGTATATTCCCATGGAAAGTTTCCAACTTTGAATATTACCGGAATTTTGCAACCCTAGGTACGGCTCACAAAAAGTTCCATCAGCAGTGAGCAGCAGCAGCCAGGCCAGCTGTCATGGGATGGAGGGGTGCTTGCAGTGTTTGTGGGGGAAGGGGTGGGGGTGGGGGGTGGGTGATGAGGCCAGAGGATAGTGACAACATCCTGAGGCCAGTCTGGGGAAGACTGGGACCAGGACTGCAAACCAAAACATTACCTCTGCTGCTCCGGCACTTAGACAGAGCCACAGGGCTGTAAAACGTAGGCAGTGTCAGTCAGACAGTCCCCAAAGAAAGAAAAGAAATAAAGAAAAAAGGAAACCAACCACTTCACTCGACTTTTAAATATATATTTTGGTTAAACACAGAAACAAAAACAGGCCACGACGAAACTTAATGACTAACTGACAGATACTAGAATGTTAAATGTAACAGACAGTAACAGTGCAGGATGTGCGACAAAGACAGAACGTGTGTTTCAAATCAGCGCTCACGACCAAATGTGTGTGAGCGTGTGCAGCTCATGCCGCCAGCTAGCTACCTGCTAAGGGTGCGTCCTGGCGGCTGGTGTCCCAAATCAGAGGAGACTTGGCGCTGCCGACAGCCAGTAACCCAGAGGAGGTGGGGTGGAAGAGCACCAGCTCCAGCCGGCCCTGCCCTGGATGCAGGGTCAGCTCGGGGCTGCTGGGCTGCTCCAGCTCTGGATCACACAGACGCCACAGCTTCACCTGTTAACAAACACAGTGGAAAATAAACAAAATGATATGCACTTACATTTTATAAAAGCTTGTAATTCATGATGGAAATAGTCCTCACACTTCGGTGAATTCCTGCTCTTTTGGACATCAAATGAAATGCTTATGATCAGTAAACTGTTTTTACAGCCACATCCGACATATCAGACTTGTGTAACCAAAATTCTGATTAGTTCTGCTGAAGATGTGCAGGCCGGGAGCAAAAAGGATCAGTACAGCAGGTAGCTGAGATGTCAGGATGCAGCATCACACCAAGAGATGAGAAAAAGGTTTGGGTTTTTATTTAAATCTCCTCCAACTCTTGAAAAGGAAAACACTGACAGTAGCACGCTGGAGAAGCCAGAGGGATCTATATCCAGATCAGGTTCGGATTTCTAGCTGATGGGAGCAGATGAAGTGAAACTGTATGATTATGCGTCAGTAAAATAAATCCCCGGATACATATTTCACAGGTGGGTGCATTCTCTCAGTCTGGCTCTAATTCCACTTGCTCAGCACCGGGCTGGAGAAACAACGTGCCCTGTCGGCAAAAAGATGAGGAGTGAAAGTGAGCTGCAGATGCTGGGCACTGCGGACAACTCTGGTTTGTGTGCTAAAAGGTCCATGTGTGGCAATGGTTGGTTGAGTCAGTTAATCTGAGGTAAACCAAGCTGCTGAGTCTGGAGATGCAGGCTCACACCCGGCAGATTCCAGAGAGCCGGGTTCACCTGTGGCTGAGAATAACGTGCCGAGAGCAGGGGAGTCATCATAAACTGAGAAGGTTTATGATGCATTTTAATTTCCTGCCAGGAACAACAAAGCCATAGAGGATGGACAGTGCACTTCAGTTTAAGTTCACTGCAGCAAAACAAAGGCAGGAAGGAAAAGGTTAAAGACAGAAAGTTAAAGACTCCACCGATGAGCTCACCATTTCATCTCCGGAGCATGTTGCCAGCAGATTCTCATCGAAAGGTGAAAAGTCCATATCGGTTATTAAATCTGGGAAAGGGGAAAAAATAACAATTAGATCCGGATCACAGCTGTGTAGGCTGTAGGGTAATTTTCAAAGTATTTGTTTTTCCTAATGTGACTCAGTGTCCTGCCAGAAAATAGTGTGCTGATAAAAACATGAAGAACAAACTACCAGAGTGGCAGGAAATCTGAGCGACTGTCCATTGGCCATCTGCACCGGGTTTGACTGAAGACAGGCCCAGCAAACCTCCACCTGGAGACACATCACACAGACAAGACAAAGACATTTTAATATTACTGCACTAAATAGACCTGTCTCCTTGCACTGTGTACCCTGTACAACACACCGCTCCATATGCACTTACTTCACATCATATGTGATATGTGTTAATATAAACCATATTGATATTATATATCATTTTATACAATAATATTGTCTTTTGCACACTCTGTCTACATATTCTTACACTCATAGTATATTATATTATCTATTGTATAGTCAAATACTTATATTTATACCTCCACTATATATCATATATTATATCATACTCTGTATATTCTTTGTATATATAAGTATATATACACATATTTATACAGGTGTACATGTTATAATTATAATTATTATATTATTATTATTATTATTACTATTATTATTATATATACTGTTGCTGCCATTATTACTTTATACTGCTATTGTATTGGTATAATTACTATCATATATATAAATATATATTATGTTATATTATATACCATATATACTGTACTATTTTTATGTACTGTCTAACAATAACATTACCATCATATCATCAGTACTATTACCATCATCTTGCCACTGCACCTTATCTACCTATTTATCTTGTGTTTCTGTTTTTATTCTTTCTACCTCAATATTTTTTATTTTATTCTATTGTATTGTATTTTTTTGTATTCAAATATACCGGCTGCTATGACGACTTAATTTCCCTTCGGGGATGAATAAAGTAATCTATCTATCTATCTATCTATCTATCTATCTATCTATCTATCTATCTATCTATCTATCTATCTATCTATCTATCTATCTATCTATCTATCTATCTATCTATCTATCTATCTATCTATCTATCTATCTATCTATCTATCTATCTATCTATCTATCTATCTATCTATCATAATGTCCCACAATCTTTCCCTGCCACTGAAGAACTTTGCTCAAACTGCAGACGGTGGATTCTTCTTCTGGTGCAAACCGCTGACCACTCTTTTACATCCTTACCAGCCTGATCGGTGTTGAAGGCCACAAGCTTGGAGCTGGCTTTGATGTGGTTCCCCTGGGAGGAGAAGGAACCGGCGCGGACATTGTTGATCCACTCCTGGAGTTTGAAGACACAGATCGCACAAGTCAGAGAGCAGAGCAGATGAAGCAGAACAGATAATTAGGATCAGACGACACCACAGAGGGGAGAACGAGTAACTCATCAGACCACAGTGGATGAAATGCAACTCGACAGATGAGGAGAATCACTGGTGCAAACAGGAAAACACCAGCAAGCTGCACTGACAAACCAAAGAGAAAAACATGTCTGGCTTATCAGTTTTCATTTGGAGCGCACACGACCACGTTGGTGTCAACGCACAAAGAATAAAAGAACGACATAAACAGGGAGGATCTAGTTGAGAGCATTCAAACTCACAAACAGACACACAAGCTCCTCTGAGAGAGCGTTGAGGAAGTGGGAGGGCCCCCCCCCCCCGAGTTGCACAGCACAGAAACTCTCAAAGCCTCTTTCATAACACGAACAAGGCGAGAGCAGCAGGAAGACAGAGTGTCCGCACAACATGCTCCAACAAATCCTCCTCCGCGGCTCCTCAGAAATCTGTCACAAGAACAAAACCTGACAGACGTTTGGCTTGAAGAGCGCAATTAACAAGAGGATGAATTGGAGGAAGGAGCATCTTCTCCTGCATGGATAATATTAAGGTCACCATCTTTTACACAAGGTCCATCGCTTCCTGTGAAATTAAAATTAAAATTAATTTTGGTTACTAGAAGGAAATAGAGTTCACACTTCGACCAATTCCCCTAAAGTCCCTTTGTGAAACCACATTTGAATTCACCAAATCCGGGTTTTTTATTTGGATCTGCACCAAGTTGAATAATATGTCAGTCCCCTAAACATGCCTGATTGTTTTCTACATGAATTATAATCTTGGAAATTAAGGAAAATGTTGAAAAGCACCACTGGAGCAGTCCGGTTGGGCGGATTTCTGCTTTTCTCCCCCACAGCGTTGCCAAGTGCTCCCCTGGTGAGTAAAACATGCGCACCCTTTTTGTACGGTATTAAGCACAACTCGATGGTCACTTGTTTCTGGTTCTGTCCGTCTTTTAAAATAAAATAATAAAATAACATCCGCTGTCATTTCTCACTTTCTTTGAATTCCAGGAACTTTAATGAACAACACGCAACAAATAGATTGAGAGGGAATCATATAAAAAAAAAAAACATTTAAATGAAATAATACAACGATACACAAACACAAATATATTTGCAAAGCTTTTTAGGGTTTTCCATTTTAAAAGCTTTTTGTGAGAGCATTTAGATACGGAGGCAATTTATTGTTTTAGCTTTTCATTCGATCACAAATTCAATCCATACATAAATAATTATTCAATTACTATATAGTATAATAAATTGTGATAATATGAGAAAATGCCCTACATTTATGTGAATTACGTTGACATATTACTAGAAGGGAATAGAGTTCACACCTCCACCAATTCCCCAAAAGTCCCTTTGTGAAACCACATTTGAATTCACCAAATCCAGGTTTTTATTTGGATCTGCACCAAATTGAATAATATGTCAGTCCCCTAAACATGCCTGATTGTTTTCTACATGAATTATCTTTTGGAAATTAAGGAAAATGTTGAAAAGCACAATCTTGCAATGTAAAGAAAGTGAAAAAAAAACGAATGGGTTCATCTCTGGCCAATACAGCATCCTTCCACACAGTTTTGTGATCATCAATTCAGTAGTTTTTGAGGAATCCTGCTAAAAAACAGACAAACAAACAAACAGATGAAAACAGAAACTACTCTGCAGAGATAAAAACGTACAATAACTGTTGTTTTCGGCCTTTGACATCAAGGCTTATAGGCAGGAGGAATATAATGGGACACCTCAGGGTCAGCCTCAAGAAAAGATGTCAAAATAAATCAATCCCTGTGACTTATCTCTCACCATGTGGGGATTTGAAGCTGATCAATAATCGTCATATCTCTAAATCCATGTAAACCTCTTCTCACAACCTTTACACCTTTAACCACATTTTCCCTTTGGACTGGAGCAGCCACATTAACTGGCCTGTTTGTTTGACATTCAACACAAGCAAAGCACCACATGCTGCTGATCCTGAGCGGGAGATTGGAGAGAGAGAGAGAGAGAGAGAGAGAGAGAGAGAGAGAGAGAGAGAGAGAGAGAGAGAGAGAGAGAGAGAGAGAGAGACATACCAAGACCATCCAGTGTCTCTGAGTGTACATGCCAAACATTTTACTGCTTCAGTAAAAACAAGGCAGGGGGGTGGGTGGGGTGGGTTACATAGTTCACCTGAGCCAGGATAAAGCTGCAGGCAACTTCAGACAAATGGATGATGTTTTATAACGGCAGACCATGAGCCCTATAGTTTCTGTCCACACCAAAACTCCTTAATTACTGATTTATTTTGCACATCTTATATTGAATTATTCAATTATGCAAACAACTACTGCAATTTTGCACGCTTGCTCTATGTGCAATGCCCTGGACATGCTGCTGTAACACAATCATTTCCCAATGTGGGATCAACAAAGTACATCTATCCATCTATCTGTCTGTGTGTGTGCAAGAACACTACAGGCCAGACAATATCATCTTATATTGAATTATTTTAGTCATGCAAACTACTGCAATGTTGCACACTTGTCTCTAATTTTGTCATCTCTTAGTCTCTCGCTCTATGTGCAATGCCCAATGTGGGATCAACAAAGTACATCCATCCATCTATCTGTCTGTGTGTGTGTGAGAGAGAACACTCCAGGCCAGACAAGCTGCCTCTTGCCTCCAGCAGGAGAGCCACCACTGACAGGAAGGCTTCTTCATACTGCTACATTGTGTTTTTGAATCTTTTCATTGAATGACACAGGAAGGAGGCAGAAGTGTCCAATCAGAAACTCTGCAGGACACAAAGACTGCAGAGGAGCAAACTCAGTGATCTGTGGCATAATGGGACGGTTGTGATTCGGCCTCGTTGTTTGATCAGATGAAGCAGATCAGTGCAAACACACACGGCTCCTGGATTCTCTTCAGATTCAGATCTCTGCCCTCCTGTGCTTCTCTCATCTCCAGATGCAGGAAGTTGCACATCCCTTGCAGGCACACACACACACACGCTGAAGAAGTAGCACAGCTGCTAACAACCAGTGCTAACGGTAGCTAGGAGGGAACATTCACACAGCTGGATCTGCCCAGGCGCTCCGGAGCTACTCACATCTTTCTTGGGGATTTTCGGAGTGGTGTTTTTGAATTTGGAGGTCTTAAAGCGGTTCATGCTGCCCTCTCTCTCTCTGACTGCCGAGCCTTCCGGGTGTGTGTGCGTGTGCGTGTATGTGTGTGTGTGTGTGTGTGTCACTGCTCCGCTGTCTGCACTGGGATCAGCTGACAGCTCGCCCAGCCGCCTGTCTGCTCGCTTTGGTCACCGGAGCAGTCCGGTTGGGCGGATTTTTTGCTTTTCTCCCCCACAGCGTTGCCAAGTGCTCCCCTGGTGAGTAAAACGTGCGCATCCTTTTTGTACGTTTTTAAGCACAACTCGATGGTCACTTGTTTCTGGTTCTGTTCCTCTTTTAAAATAAAATAATAAAATAACTTCCGCTGTCGTTTCTCACTTTCTTTGAATCCAAGGAACTTTAATGAACAACACGCAACAAATAGATTGAGAGGGAATCATATTAAAAAAAACATTTAAATGAAATAATACAACGATACACAAACACAAATATATTTGCAAAGCTTTTTAGGGTTTTCCATTTTAAAAGCATTTTGTGAGAGCATTTAATTTTGGAAGCTATTCATTGTTTGGCGTTTAAAGTCAGCTTTAACACAAGTTTTCATTTGATCACAAATTTCCCATGCATAAATAATTATTCAATTACGATGTAGTATAACAAGTTGTGATAATGTGAGAAAATGCCCTAAATTTATGTGAATAACATCGACATATTACTAGAAGGCATGGTTTGTCTTTACTGCTCATATCCTATCTATTTATCTCGAAACACTTTACTTTATTCTCAATTAATTACACCAAAACTAAATATTCCTCTTCTCAAAATATGTATATCTAATAGCTATATTTAATATATATATCTAACACATAACTTTATTCTCGTTATATCGTGCCTTTTTTGGCACCTGATATTCTCGTCATAATTAATGCAATCTGAACAAAACCAAACAATGCCAGTGATTTCAGACCAACACGTTTCGTTCAGAGAGCACCATCTCGAGTCAAATTTAGCATCTTTGTTGCTGCCGGTGCCGCCCTCTGTCTTCCGGTCATGCGCAGTGGGTTCGCAACGTCTGAAGAAATGATGGCGGCTGCTCGCTGCTCCTCACGCTGGATCTCGGTGCTCCTGTCCTCTGGCCGCCGCCGGGGGGCCTCCGGGGCCGCAGCGGGGGGCTCCGGGCCTGGAGGGGTCCGCGGGGTCTCCACCGGGGGTGCGGGTACAGTGTGGCGGGCGGGCGGCGTGGCGTGCTGCGCTGCGGGGAGAGCCGTGACATTGAGAGGGCTGTCAGGTGAGTGGTCCACTGGGCTAGGCTAGGCTAGCTTTCTACAAGTGTATGCATGTGACGCAGTTCAAGACAATAACAATGAGTTCTGAAGATACGAAGACTTTGTAACTCAAAGGTTTTAGCTTCATGCTCTAGCAGATGACGTGAGATCAGTGTTGCATACTGGGATCTGTAGTCATCAGGGTGAATGTGACCTGTCAGACAGACATGGCTAACATTTGTTTTTGCTTTTGCTATTTACTCAACAACAATTAAAACAAAGAAACAATTCAGACCTGCTGAACAACCACATGTCAATGTGTTGTCTGTTATCAAGTCATGATTAAACAGCTGCTCCTCTATTTTCTGTGGTTAATGATGTTTATATATATATACTGTACTATTTTTATATACTGTCTAACAATAACATTACCATCATATCATCAGTACTATTACCATCATCTTGCCACTGCACCTTATCTACCTATTTATCTTGTGCTTCTGTTTTTTATTCTTTCTACTTCAATATTTTTTATTTTATTCTATTGTATTGTATCTTATTGTATTGAAATATACCGGCTGCTATGACGACTTAATTTCCCTTCGGGGATGAATAAAGGAATCTATCTATCTATCTATCTATCTATATATCTATCCATCTATATATCCATTTATCTATCTAGCAATCTATCTATCTATCTATCTATCTATCTATCTATCTATCTATCTATCTATCTATCTATCTATCTATCTATCTATCTATCTATCCATCTATATATCCATTTATCTATCTAGCAATCTATCTATCTATCTATCTATCTATCTATCTATCTATCTATCTATCTATCTATCTATCTATCTATCTTATGTTAGAACTGACAGGACAAAACAACAACAACAGGAAGACACTTTTCAAATTAAATATATCGTAATGACAACAAGATAGATAGATAGATAGATGGATACTTTATTAATCCCGAGGGAAATTTAGGTCATCCAGTAGCTTATACATTTACACTTATACACCTCACCGACATACATACATAAATCACAGAAACATAGGGGCAACATATTACAGATACATGAATGGGTCAGACCCTATGGTACAGAAAACAGTGATTGTCTCAGTGTCAGTATGAAAGGGTTCTTGTGCTGCTGGAGTGGATAGTACAAAAAATATATATATTAAAAACAAACAAAACTAAAATATATATATATAAGAATTAAAGAGAGAATGTAAAGTCTGTGCATGGGGCTGGTATAGCCAGTAAAGTGATTGAGGGCGGACTGAGGTACACTCATGCAGGGAAGATCAATGATGGAGCAAGACACAGGCGCAATAATAACTGAAAGTAAGAGGCAGATATTCAAATGCAAAATATTAATCACAGTGAACTGAAAAGGAAAAAAACTAACCACCCATCTTTGTTATTTGCTGGTCTGCACCAGGTCTGATATTACCAGGCAACAATTGAAGCCTCTAACTCTTTTATGATTCTTTTCAGGTCTCAAACCCCCCCATGCAGGTTGCACACACTACTTTCACACGAGTTCTCCTGCGAGCAGCAAGACGGACTTCTACCAGATCCTGGAGGTTCCTCGCACAGCAACCCAGAAAGAGATCAAGAAAGCCTACTACCAGGTTCGTCCCTGCCCGGAGCATATCCAAATGTCTGGTTCTCAGCTGACCAATCCTCACAGTACTTGATGGTAGGGGTGGGAATTGGCAAAAAAATTTGACGATTCAATAGTATTGCGTGTTTGGGCCACGATTCAATAGTATTGCGATTCTGCGATATATGGTGATACTGCAAGTATTGCGATTCGATACTGCAAGTATTGCGATTCGATTCTGCGATATATTGCGATTCATGTCCCCCAAATTATTCAAAGGCATTACAAAAAATGAGGAAAATAAGACTGCTCCACTCAATTCAAATGTCACATTTAATTCTGTGAACAACATTGTCTTCTACACATTAACTGAAGTGCAAAAACTTTGTCCTTGAACATTCAGGACACAGGACCTTTGTAAGTATTTTCTGAATAGGAGACCTCTCACATGAACGCTGAGCTCCCAGCACATAACTTACAATTATTTAAATAGAATACAGTAACATCAAGCAGACATAATAGAGTAACATAAACCTGAGAATAATCATATAAATAAGAGTAACCTAGAGCTTCAATCAAATTGAGAAAAATAAACAAATGTGTACTACTAGAGTCCAGTCCAGTTGGCTGCAAGGTCATGACCCAAAATGTTAAATTAATTTGGGAATATTGGCATTTTTCCCCCACCACTGGTTGACCGTGTGTTTGTTGTTCCTCAGATGGCCAAGAAGTATCACCCTGACACCAACAAAGAAGACCCCCAAGCCAAGGAGAAATTTGCTCAGCTGGCTGAAGCTTACGAGGTTTGTTCTCACTCTTTATTGGTTGTTCCAGCAATGATGTGTTTGTCTTTAGCGATGAACTGTTTTAAAACCTTGTCCCCGTGTTTCAGATCCTCAGTGATGAAACCAAGAGGAAGCAGTACGACACGTACGGCTCAGCCGGCTTTGACGCTGGTCAGGCCGGTGGAGGGCAGCAATACTGGAGTGGACAGACCGGCAACGTGAATCCAGAGGAGCTCTTCCGCAAGATCTTTGGGGAATTCTCAGGAGGACGAGGGTTTGGTGACTTCAATGCCATGTTCGATCAGCCACAGGAGGTTAGTGGGACACTGGAAAACAGGATTTAAGTCAAGGAGAGCACCTGATTTTGCATTTTAGAGCTCACCTGATTTAAATTTGGTATTTAGGGCCCGAGCACTGATCAAAGGTCAGGTGAGGCCCTATTGAAATTGTAAGGATTATTATTATTATTATTCAGGCAAATGAATTGGCTTTTTGAGGGCTTTACCATGCTCAAATTCTTACCAAAATTTGCAGAAAGTTAGAAAGTGGTGAAAATTTACGTATTCTGAAGGAATTTTCAATGGGCGTCGCAAAATGGCTCAGCGATGGCCCCCCCGAGACCCCTGGAACGTGTTCACATTGACCGGTCTTCAAAAAAATCAATATACAGGTGTATCATGACCAGACAAACAAAAAAGTATTAGGTGCAATTGGAAAAACGCCACAGGAAGCCTGCTATTTTGCATTTATTGGCCATTTTGGCCATATTCCACATTTTTACTTTGATGTACTTGTACTTTTATCTGCGTTTAATGCAGATTGATGAATTTCTAACTCTCTCTTGTTGTCTTGGCGCAGTACATCATGGAGCTGACCTTCACTCAGGCAGCGAAGGGAGTCAACAAAGAGATATCCCTTCAAATGGAAGCAGCCTGTCAGCGCTGTGACGGAAAGGGCCACGAACCGGGCACCAAGGTCCAGCACTGCCACTACTGCAACGGCTCCGGCATGGTGAGAGCTCCGATACGCCGCCACTCGTTAAAGTGCTCACACGTCTGTCGCATTACCAAACGCGTGTATTGTCCCGAACCTGCAGGAGACAGTGAACACGGGTCCGTTTGTGATGCGCTCCGCATGTCGCCGCTGTGGAGGCAAAGGCTCAGTGATCTCCACTCCCTGTCACTCCTGCCGTGGGGCCGGACAGACCAAGCAGAAGCAGACTGTGACAGTCCCTGTGCCTGCAGGTCAGTTACATTCCACTGCCTTTATTTTGGTGGATATACCCGAATTAATTAGTTTTATATATATCCATGTTAAATACAGCTGTAGATTCATTATGCTTGAATAGAAATAATGGAAGAAAATGTTTGTCCTTCTCCAGATGAACGTGCTCTGTACTCTGCATTCTGTTTTTTTGCTTCTTGTCACCAAGTAATCATGACTATTAATGAGAAACTGAAAATGATCACACATACACATTATGAGAAAGGAAAGTCATCATTTTACGTCGCTTATGTGCACCACCTGACTCTTGTTTTTGCTTTAAGGAGTGGAGAATGGTCAGACTGTCAGAATGCCAGTTGCTAAGAAGGAGATCTTCATCACGTTTCGGGTGAGTATCTCCAGAAAGAGCTCCCCTCGCAGTGCATGCTTCCCTCGTTAATAGGATTGTCTTGTGTGTCTGCGTGTGGACATTTAGGAGACATTGATCTGTCTGAGCTCTTAAACTCAACAACCTGAGGTGTCCTGCTTTTTGAAATTCCTTCTCTGTGCTCTGGTTTGGGGTCCAGGTCCAGAAAAGTCCAGTGTTCAGGAGGGACGGTGCCGACCTTCACTCTGACCTTTTTATCTCGGTGGCACAAGCCGTTTTGGGCGGCACGGCCAAGACACAGGGCCTTTATGAAACGCTCAACTTATCAGTAAGCAAACTAGAACATTCTTTAGGGGAACATCAAAAACATAATACAAAGAGGTGACTAGATGGTTTTAATTTGATCTCTCCCTTCTTCAGATCCCTGCAGGAATCCAGACAGACCAGAAGATCCGACTTGCAGGGAAAGGAATCGCCCGTGTCACCGGCTACGGCTACGGTGAACACTATGTCCATGTCAAAATAAAAGTACCCAAGTAAGGCAAACACACATCTTGTTCATCTATTTGTACAACTTATTATAAAGAAAGAAAGTTTTCCATATCACAATGAACATAAATGAGTAAACAGAAGTTGTTTTTGTGTGCAGGACACTGACAGACAGACAGCGAGCTCTGCTGATGAGCTATGCTGAGGACGAGACAGATGTGGAGGGGACGGTGAGCGGCGTCACTAACACCACTACAGGTAAGAGGAACACTCTCACTGACAAATTCACTTTTTCTCTTACCTGCCAGTTCCTGATTTCCTTTACTGAGATGGGGTTTAAGAAGGTCTGGTTAATGTGGCTGACGCATTGTAAATCTATCCGGGTGCAGGCTGCTACTTTCTTCTTCCAGGGTGGCTTATGGGTCCTTAAAAAAGTCTTTAATTAAATATTAAAATAAAAAGCTTTAAAGTAATAAATTATCTTACTTTCAGATTTGATGAGTCTTAATAATTTAAGGCATGTCACCTCTAAAACCTATCATAAAGTTACTCCTCTCTGCCAGACCAAAGAAGAAGAGTTATTAGTTCCTGTGTGTCCTGCATCGTCTGTCTGTCTCTGGTTAAGTTAATGGGTTAAACTAATACCTCTCTAGCCTGCTAGCTAGTTTACAAACATGGGGATTCAAGCTTGACAACCACGTGTACTCGTGGTGGTTAAAGTCAGTGGCTGTAGGTGCTTCTAAAGAAAAATATAGTTGTGTTAAAAGATTCTCAAAGTTGGGACAATGGGGAGATCAAGTTTTAAAGCTGCTATACACAAATCTCCAACAATTTCCTTTTTCTTTTCTTCAAGGTAAAAGATCCTGGAATTGAGAGACTCCACCTGCAGGTCAGCGGGCGGAGAGGATGACGACAGTGTAAAGCAAAGACAGACACATCACAGAAAAGGGGACAGAGGCTTGAGAAGCTGTGGGTGGTGGATGAGGACTATGAGGGTTCTGGATGGATCAGTAGGGACCCACCTATCACACCCTGCAGTGGATAAACAAGAGGATTACCTTCTCTTGTTATCTGCCCAGGTGATCCTCCCACGAGGGGATGAAGCAGCCACTCACCTCTCTGTCCAATGTCCACGGAGGATACTTTGATTACAAAGACTGGCCATTTACAATACGAGTGTGCGTGTGGGTTTTCTGCTTCCGTTACAGAATCCATGTGCACAAAAAAATAATTATTGTATTGACAAAGAATAAGAATAGTCAAACGTTTTTATTTGGGATCAAATCTCCCTGATGCCTTTGTCCATCCGTATGTTTTTCTTGTGTTTTCACCCATGTTCACTTTAATTCTCAGCAATGTCACACATCGCAGGGCCAATGTCGTCAGACTACATGTTTTACTTCTGTGTTTTAAGTGTTGGACAGTGTGGGAGTGTCTCCATTTCTCACCCTCTCTGATGTAGGATTAAAAAATGGAAATGTCATTTTCCTGACACTCACCCTCATCTGTCGCTCCTTTAACTCCGGCATCACTTGGGAGTTTGATCTGTAATAACATTTATACATAGACAGCTAGATCATACACACAACAATGTGTCATATAGAGGATATATACTGTACAGCTATAATAAAGCTATGGACTGGATAAAAGCCTGTTTTTTGTAAATCTCTTAAGTAGTAGTACTTAAATCTGTTATATTTATCATATTTGTACAGATACGGTTCCACCTCATTCATATGCAATATAAAACACAACTAATCTCCAAAGTCTAACATTACAAACGACGTGTAGAATTTGTTTTTGCAGGGAGATCGTATCACATTATATTGCATTGCACATGTGAACCTGATAAACCTGCATTTTTATTTTTGAGTGACTGTAATATTATCCTTGGGATCCTGTGTTGAGCTAAAATGAGGTCACTTATTTTCCTATTATGTTCTGCTTTATATAACATGGTCCACAGGGTGCATAACTGGTTTCCAGAATATGAGGTGTGATCTCACTCAGCTACTTAAAGGGACAAATACATATAATTCTGTACAATTACTGCTGATTATTTTGTCATCCAAACTTGTCTTCTGACGCCTTACAAGAATCACAGTCTGCTGCTGCTGGTTTCCATGTGATGTCCTGAGGCTGCCCCCTGCTGGCTGCTGGGTTCATCTGCTGCTCTTGGTTGGTTTGTGCAGCTTGTGATTAACTAAAGCTGTCCATAAAAGAAAAGCTATATTATCCTTCAGGGGCAATTTGATGTACAACCAGCAACCAGTGCACAACAAAAATAAACCAATAAATACAATGTAAATAAAACACAATATAAAAACCCTATAGACTAAGTAGCAGGGGGAAATTAGCTTTTAATAAACTAATTGATAAGTCGACCAACAGAAAATTACCCGTCAACAATTTATTTCTACTTTTAATTTCCTGTTGTGTTTCTAATTATTGTTAATGTTGGTGACATTTCCTTGATAAATGTGTGGAGGTTTTATTACCTCTGCTAAGGAGGTTATGTTTTCACCTCTGATTTGTCAGTCAACACGTAATAAACTACTGGACCAACAACCACAAAACTTGGTAGAAGGAAGCTGCATGGATCAGAGATGAACCTGTACGGCTCTGTTGAGCTCTACTGAGTGCCAGTCTAGTGAATTAATCTGGAATCTTCTCTTAAAAAACAGTCTCCCCCCCCCCCACAGGGTTTGTAGTGTGAAGCTAATGAGGTGTTTCATAAAGATGTGATCGAAAACGTCAGACCAAGTGAATCCACTTTATTTCAGCATGAACAGGAAAAAAAGGAGTTTCATTTCACCGTTAGCAGCACAACATACTTCTGGATTTTCCCTCTCATACGATGAAGGTTACTCTATCTCTTCAGTTACTAATAAAGCTCTGTTCAGTTAGACACACAAAAGGATACAAGAACTGGGCTTAATGAAAATGCAAGAGAATTCAAAACCAACACAAATTAGTTCTCCCCACGTAACACTAAGTTTTAATCAACCTGCGTCCCTGAAATTCAAGTATGTGTCCCTTCTGTATTTCCAAAAAAACACTTTTAGCATTTTGACACAAAACACTGGCATGAAAATGAATTAAACATGGACACTACAGGGGTATATCAGGCAGTCCATACCCAACATACTATATTGCGATCTTTCTGCAGCAGGAACCTGAGAAACGAGAACGCATAACACATCAGTATCATTACTTAGGTTTCCATGGCTGTGACCAAACAGCTGCACTCCAGCTGTTGTCCTGAATGAGCTTTGCTAATGAAAGAATACTGCATAGTCACACGCAGTATGCGTTGAGAGCACAGCATCCTGGTTTAAATGTTACTATCAACACATCTCCTTTGGTACTCTGTGTGCAACAAGCATACAGTCAATGTCATGACGGTGTCAGGGTGAAAATTAAAATTAAGTACACTGCATAAAGTACAAGCGACACAAAAGTCTTGTACTAACAGGAGAAAACTTCCTTCAAAGTCATACACAACCAAATAGGGATGATTGGTACACAGTTGTAGAGATGGTAGATACTTGGGTATTCAAAACAAATGAGCTGTTAAAAGACCTACCTCTCACATAACTAACCGTCAAGTAGATAAACTACAGGTCTATAATTAGAAGAATGTAGATAAACCATTAATATTAGAAGAAAAAAAAATGTCCTTACACCTAAGGTTTAAACCTTAATCCTAATACAGCTTAAAAACCCAAAGCAAAGAATTAAATCATTTCAACATGCATCAGTTGACATTCAATTATCTGAAATAGTTTAAATAAAACATGCACTTGTCAAAGTGTAGGTGTGCTAGGTCTTGAAAAACAGCTTCTGATTCCTATCACCTGTCTGTGCAAATGTACTAACTTTCTGGAGGCCGAGTATGAATTACGAAATGTGAGAATGGATTTAAAAAAAAGAACTTGTGTAACAGTGTATTGTATTTTCAGATTATACTTTGAACCGTCATCAATGTGTACGGGGACGTTTACACAATACATTTAAAAAAAGCACTGTTGCATTTTGACCAAACTTGATTTCAAATTTAACTAATTTCAAAAACAAATTTGTGCTTTTCCATGCAAAGCTTCTGCATAGTATGTTTTAGCATTAATAGGTGCATGATTGTCAGCTGTAGAGCCAGTTACAGTTTATAAGTGGGTCGCATCAAAAAGTAATTTCAAGTGAAATTGAAAAAAATAATAAAATCGAAGTATTCACACAATGTGCTTCTGTGCCAATATCAGCAAACAGCTCCAGAAGGTTTTGAGGTACGACCAGATACTCTGAAGGGACATAAAATGGAGGGATGGTCCAAAGGAAGCGGAGAAACAACACATCAAGGCATAGCATGGGAGATGGATGGAGTGGATGTGCTAATAGTCCAATAAAACCAAGTATATTTCCGATCAGCTTCCCTCTTTAGCAATGTGCAATATTTAATTATCTTGGACCCCTAATGAATGTTTGTATTAAACTATGAAATGGTCTCAATCTCCTTATTCGCCTTCCCTCAATGTTTCTCCTCCCTCTCCCTCTCCCCCTCTCTCTCTCTCAGCAGCAGTAAAATGACAGGCTGGAGCGGGATCACATTAGATACCATGCAGCGAATCCAGCCAGAGCAGCAATCCAAGTCGCAAACAGAACCTGTCCCGTTGGGTGTCGGAGTATGGCCATGGCGAGTTGACCAGCATATGCCGTTCCACTCGACGCCGCTGGAAACACAAACAGAGAAAAACAAACCTTAACAACAACAACCTCACAGCAGCATGATGCACACAAAGAGAAGTATCAAAACCTACTCATTTTGGCAGCATAGTAGGGACATTTGCTGATGTCACCACCCGTGGCTCCATGCACAGGCAAGCCAGCATCTAAAACATCCTCCTGGATGTCTTTCCCCATCTCTTCCAACTCATTGAACACCTGCCAGCACAAACACACATGCATATGTATTGTTATCAATGTAGTTGCGTACTCAAAGTATCATCATCATTTACCAAACTGATATAAAAAACATCGTAAATAGTAGTGGTGGGGGAAAAAATCTATTCTGTTCAGTATCGCAATATTTTGCGCCCGCGATTATATCGATACTGTAGCACAAAGTATTGCAATATTTAAAAAAAAAAAAAAAAAAAAACAGCCCCTGGCTGGCAAAGCATAACGAGGAGAGTTTCAGAGTTTAAAAGATACCTAGTGTGTATGCGGAAAGGATGTTCTCCACTGCAGAGAACGGCCCAGAGGAGCACTTTAACATCTGAGCATGTTGACCAACTCCTTTTTCTGAACAAAAATGCCAATATTCCCAAATTAATTTAACATTTTGGGTCATGACCTTGCAGCCAACTGGACTGGACTCTAGTAGTACACCATTTTTTGATTTTTCTCAATTTGATTGAAGCTCTAGGTTACTCTTATTTATATGATTATTCTCAGGTTTATGTTACTCTGTTATGTCTGCTTTATGTTACTGTATTGTATTTAAATAATTGTAAGTTATGTGCTGGAAGCTCAGCGTTCTTGTGAGAGGTCTCTATTCAGAAAATACTTACAAAGGTCCTGTGTCCTGAATGTCCAAGGAAAAAGTTTCTGCACTTCAGTTAATGTGTAGAAGACAATGTTGTTCACAGAAGTAAATGTGACATTTGAAGTGAGTTGAGTAGTCTTATTTTCCTAATTTTTTGTAATGCCTTTGAATAATATGGGGGACATGAATCGCAATATATCACAGAATCGAATCGCAATACTTGCAGTATCGCAATATATCGCAGAATCGCAATACTATTGAATTGTCACATTTTTGCCCATTCCACCCCCTAGTAAATAGACAAAGACCAATGCAGTTAATAATCAATACAGCCACCCTCGGAAAAGGGCTGGGCGATAAAACGATAATAAACGCAAAATAACTTTTCCTCTATAGAAATATAAGACACAGTTGATACAATGTCAATAGAACTTCCATCCATGTTTTGACACACAACACAAACAGTTGCTCACAATGAGAATAGAGTCACGCCGAACCAATCATGTGGCTGGAATAGAGTTATAGTAGGAGCAGCAGCCGGCAGCAGCAGCAGCACCTACTAATGTTTGGGCTCCTGCCGCCTGATTCCTGATTCAATTACCTAATTTAACCACGTCACCATCACCACCTGGGAACAAATCACCCACCATTAGTTCCAAACAAAGCTTTTCTATTTTCTTGACCTACTTTCCTCTCACCTCCATGTTGAAGTTGAAGGCTTTCACGGCCTCCTCCACGAGCCTCTTCTTGGTTTCCATGTCTAGTTCCAGCTCATTCATTCGGCTGCGGTACAGCTGCTTGAAAGCTTTGGCACTGTGGATGGCATCAAACTGGTAGAACTCCAGGCCCTCTCCGGTGGTGGGAAGCTTCAAGGCCCTCTGCGCGACTTTCTTCAGCACCTGGCCCCCAGACAGGTCCCCCATGTAACGGGTGTAGGCGTGGGACACCAGCAGCACTGGGTCCTCCTGTCCCACTTGGTGGATACGGTCCACGTAGTGCTGGGTGGCCGGGGAGCAGCTGACCTGGCTCTGCCACTCTGGACCATAAAAATACTCCAGGTCACGGGCCAGAGCTTCATGGCGACTCAACTCTGCAGGAAAATAAAGCGGAGCGAAGTGGGGGTGATCCTTGTTCCTCTCGATCTCCTCCTCCATGGCCTTGTAGGTGAAGTAAAGAGCCACAGCGCCGAGCTGGAGAGTCAGGAGAGAACAGTTAGATATTTTGCCTTTCTCTTTAAATTGTTCTTTGAGTTCCCTTTTACTTTTTATAATTTATCTTTACACTTCCACTTTTGTCCAAAACTGACCTTGAAGAGCTCTTTGCGGATTCGTCCCTTCAGGAAATCCTTCACAAACTGGGTGTTCTCCGCCTTTTCATGGACCTCTTTGGTCCCCGCTGCCAGCACCTCAGACAGGTCTTCAGGACTGGGGAGAGGGAAATTAAAACAATAACAGGAGCTATAACATGTGTTTGACAGAAACAACCTGATTTTTCTGTAATGTTATTCCACATTGTCCTATGATAGACGGTAACACGGCATTTACCTGAGGCTGACCTCTTTGTCTTCATACACAGGCGCCGCTCCATTGGACACACTCTTTGTCTCCATACTCTCTGCTGACATTAGCTGTGTGTTCTGAGTGAAAGACATCAATGTAGCAGTATCACATTAGAAAAAATAATGGCATCAGATATATTTAAGATTCATCATATTTACTGTACATATGCGATATAATCCGAAATATATATGTACTTGACTACATTGGTACAGTTCGGATTAAGGTAAATACCATTGTACCCTGTGTAAGATTGTTTAATGTATTCTAGTTTCATTTGTTTACCGCTGTCTAAAAGTGGCCGTGATTAAATAACTCGTTACCAGAATAAACAAGGCGACAGCAGAGAGTAGTCGCTGTGGTTCTAGAGAACAGGTTTTGTACATCACAGCAACAACAACACAGGAGCCAAACATATATGATGTGAATCCCAGTAAGAACTACACTCATGGAAAAAATAACATAATGTATCCCTAAGGTTTTGTAGAAAAATAGACTGCCACAATTCTTTTAAAGTTTCCTTTTCAAAGAGATTATAATTTAAAAGGCATAGTTCACCCAAAAATTGGTGTAAATGTATTTTCAAGTAGAATATGAATGTCGGGGTTCACACACACTTGGATGACACCTCAGTTTGAAGTCATTTTCTGTTACGGTTAGAGTATTTCTACGTTTGAAGTGTCGGTCACCAGCTCTTGCAACTGTAATGGATTTGGCTGCAACGCTCTTTACCCCTGAAACTCCAAAAGTAGTGGTGGGGGAAAAAATTGATTCTGTTCAGTATCGCGATATTTTGCGCACGCGATTATATCGATACTGTAGCACAAAGTATTGCAATATTTAATATTTTTAATACTTTATTTACAATTATATATGTAACAGCCCCTGGCTGGCAAAACATGACGAGGAGAGTTTCAGAGTTTAAAAGATATCTAGTGTGTATGCTGAAAGGATGTTCTCCACTGCAGGAGATATAGTAACGGCCCAGAGGAGCACTTTAACATATGAGCATGTTGACCAACTCCTTTTTCTGAACAAAAATGCCAATATTCCTAAATTAATTTAACATTTTGGGTCATGACCTTGCAGCCAACCGGACTGGACTCTAGTAGTACACAATTTTTTTATTTTTCTCAATTTGATTGAAGCTCTAGGTTACTCTTATTTTATATTTATTCTCAGGTGACCTCTGTGAGAGGTCTCCAATTCAGAAAATAATTACAAAGGTCCTGTGTCCTGAATGTTCAAGGACAAAGTTTTTGCACTACCCTTTCTTAATTTTTGCACTTCAGTTAATGTGTAGAAGACAATGTTGTTCACAGAATTAAATGTGACATGTGAAGTGAGTTGAGCAGTCTTATTTTCCTCATTTTTCAGATAGAAAGGTTTCTTATATTCCCGAGTCTCTGTTGATCCTTACCCAGGAGGAAGCAGTGACCTAAAGAACAAAGGGGGGGGGGCTGATGTCACCCCACTCCTATTCACTGTCGCTGCTGATGATGATGATGGTGTCCAGAGAAAGTTTCCTTCTGTCAGCTGGTTGAGTTGCTTGAAACCTTCCACCTTGTTTACTCTGAAAGAGACACACAAGTTAACGAGGGATTTAAAGCTGACCCTTTGTTTACAAACGAGCACATCACAGCAGAGCAGCTCGGGCCCTCACACGCCGCCTGGTGGACGGAGCTGGTCCGAAATCTTAAGCTTGTGTATTTACTGAATTTCCCCAGCTCCTTGTGTTCTGATCACAAACATCAACTGTCACGTCGCCGCTCACTTCTGACAACAAGCTAACTTCACTAGCTAAGTTAGCTAGCGGCTGGCTAGCGCTGCAACAAGCTAACTAACTCGACTGAGGTTCCGGCGAGCGGCGTCACACTTTTGTCCCAGCGGGAACTCCGTCTGACCCCGGGTCCAGGTTCGATCCCTGCGTCGCCACATCGGGAGGTTTCACCTGTTTGTGTTGATGTTGAGCTCCACTCACCTTCACACCGACTCGGTCCTTCACTGGTCCGTCCACGACTCACAGGCTGGAGGAGGCGGATCCGTCCGACTGCGCCCCCTGTCGGCCCGGCCGCGGTCAGGCGCCGGCTCCATCCCCCTGCAGAAAGTGCTGAGGAAGCAAACAAAAACAAAAAAAACATATAGAGCAGCACAAAAGTTTGCACCTCTTGCACAACAAGGAGCAACACGGAGGCACGCAGTGTTCACAACAACATGGAGTCTATGTGTTTCTCAATCTGCGTCATTATCTGTTTTGACCTCTTCTTCTTAATGAGATAAGATAATAAGTCCTTTATTAGTCCAACAATGGGGAAAAGTCCAAAAGACATCAGCAAGCAATAAATCACATGCAATACTTTTTTTTTTTCTCATATATGTTTATTAGTTTTCCAACAGGTAATACAACACAAAACAAAACAAAAACAAGACAAACATTTGGCCCACACACATATTCAAATCCATACAGGCAGAAGATTCAGGGGTCACGTCCTATACAAGTCAGAAAAAAAATAAAAACAGATAAGTATAATAAAAGTATACAGAAAAAAAGTAAATCGATTAAATGGTAAAACAGAGTGCCTCTTTTGAGGCAGAGCATTCTGAGCTATGATACAAACCCTCTTGTGAGAATGGTGGAAACATTCAGACCAACATATGACAGAAAGGGTTCCCATGTTTTACGAAAGGCATCATCATTGCTATGAAGGTTACATGTCAAATGGTCCAACACAACACATTCAAAAACAACCCTTTGCCACTGAGCCTTAGATGGAGCTATATCTGTGATCCAATTCAAAAGAATACACTTTCTAGCACAAAAAGCAAGTGTCTGATAAAGTCTTCTTTTAAATTTGTCAGTGATGGACATGTCAGATATACCAAGTAGCAGGTATAAAGGGTTATTATTACTGTTAATAGACAGAATCTTATTAATTTCCTGCCCTATGACCTGCCAAAACTGCTGTATTTTTCTACACATGCAATACTTAAGTGAAAAGAATATAAAAAATACATATTGAAATATAGAAACATATGAAGGTAATTAAACTAGTATATATAGAGACAGGAAGACATATATGCAGTGTGAGGATATGTAGAGTGAATGGATTGCACATGAACTGTTGATATTGCACAGGCAGATGAATATAGCACGGTGAATATTGTACAGTTGAGACTTAAAGGTTTTCAAGATTCAAGACTTTATTTGTCATGTGCACAACAATTACATTCAGCAGTCGCTGGCAATGAAATACTTGGATCACAGGCTCCCTTCTAGCCATCCTCGAAAATATAACACCAGCAAAACACACACATTTATAATTATAAATTATAAAATAACATATATAATAAAATATACATCTTTATATAGATTTTTAAACTGAAATAAAGTATGTTACTACTGAGTAGACTGAATGACCGAGTGACAGATGGAGGGGTTTAGAAGTCTCATGGCCTGGGGGAAAAATCTGTCTCTGAGCCTGGTGGTTCGGGCCCAGATGCTGCGGTGCCATCAGACAGATGGCAGCAGGCAGATCAGGGTTTGACTGGGGTGATAGGGGTCTTTGATCATCGTAGGGGTCTTAACAAACTATGGAACAGCTCAATCTGTAAATATCCTCTGATGGATAATGTACATTGTTTATTTTTAAAAACATTTGCTTTCCAAACTCTAGGCACAGATTCTGAGGAAGTTTCAAAGCTGTGTCAACTTTATAAATAAAACATTATAAACTTCTTTGGCGCTCATTTTACAAAATGCATAGAAATAAAACAACACTGAAATAAAGAAGACACATTTAAGTATGTCTTCTTTCCTCAATTTATGAATTTCAAATGTTAGTGGACCGGTCATTATTTAACCTAAAGTATGCATCAACAATGTTGACAATGTCAAATTAATATTCCTTTCCTCAGTTTATACAGTCACGCTCCTTAAAAGTCGAACTTCAGTAAAGACAAAGCAATGACAGGCGTTCATTGACCTTTGACCTGGTTCAAATAAAACAGAGGAAAATATTTATTAACAACAGCTATGGATTAATGTCAACAGAAAATCAAAAAATGAAAATGTGACATTTAAAAAAACAGGTTAAATAAAACGACAGATGGCTAAAAGGTCATTTGTTTGGCGGGAAAGATTTAGAAACATATCATGTGGCAGAAATTAGAGGTCAACAGACCTATGAGATCATTTAGTAGCCTATAGCAAAGTCAACTGTCAATCTAATCTAAGATGAGATCCTGAAATTACCAAAAACACTGCTGCTCCAATTACATAAACCTAATTTCTCCCACATGATGTGTCTAAATCTTTCCTGCCAAACAAATTACCTTTTAGCACCACCCAGCCGCTGTTGCTCTCTGAGGCCCAACTGGAATTATTACAAAGTTGTTATTTTGGAAAACCACATCACAAAATTAGTGTAATCATGTAATTGTCTCTGTTATCATAGTTGTATGGTTTTGGAATAAGTATTTAACAAAGTATTGATATAAAGTGACCATTCTTTCTTTCCTTTCCTCCTTTTCAGAGGGCTACCCGAGCACAACATTGTCAAATAGGCCATTTAATTGAAATATATTCATTTTTTTGCTAATTTAAAGACCATTGTGTATGTCAATGCAATGTTTACAAATGTACAGAATTATAAGACTGCATCTTTCTTTCCGGCGTTGAATCATGGCATGCTGCTCTGGCCCTCTCTGGACAAACAACACATGCTTCCTTCTTTACAAACATGTTGTGCATGTACACCACAGATCATGGTTTCATAATGAGTTTAGCAGGTGTCATGTGTACAAATGATTCATGCAGGCTGTTCCTGATTTATCTACAAGGTGGTTGTTTGTGTTGCTTAGCTGATTGGTCCATTCGTGTTTGACTGAATGCAGTGTTTGTAGGCATATCTGAGTATGTTGTTTGAGTAAATCCATATGAGATACATAAAGAGTGTGTGTGTGTGTATGTGTATGTGTGTATGTGTGTGTGTGTGTGTGTGTGTGTGTGCGTGCATGTGTGCTTGTGTGCGTGTGTGTGTGTGTGTGTGTGCGTGTGTGTGTGTGTGTGTCAGACAATCCACAGCCTGCATTGTCAGATGCTTGGTTGCCCCCACCCACTGTGCCACTGAGCCACAGGAGGCTGGTGTGTGTGTGTGGGGGGGCAGGGAGATGAGCTAACAGGATGATTCACTTCCCTCCAGTGGGGCTGCCAAGCTGTCGCCGTCACATTATATTGCTTTAGTAGGAGCCTTGTGTGCCACTGATGCAATTCAATGAGAGGAGGGAGGACCAGGGGATTCAATACTCTCGCTCTGGGTTGATCAAATTGAAGCGAAAGCCTCTCAGATGCTAGTTAGTCCATTTATGGATAAGAGGCTCGAAAAACAATCTTTGACAACTTTCAAATATTGCCTCAAAACTACGGAATAGCGGGAGGTCTTTTTTGGGATATAGCAAATCTGTTGTTTTTGATCTATAGTTACACTATGCTACACAAAGCAGTTAAACAACATTGACTTAGCCCAAAACTAGTCATAGTCTTTCCTTTTTTTAAGCTTCACTCACAAGCAGTTGCACCAAACTGCACCTCTTCTTCTTAATAAGATAAGATAATAAGTCCTTTATTAGTCCAACAATGGGTAAAAGTCCAAAAGACATCAGCAAGCAATAAGTCACATGCAATACTTGAAAATTGAAAAGAATATAAAAAATACATATTGAAATAGAGAAACATATGAAGGTAATTAAACTAGTATATATAGTGTAAAGACAGGAAGACATATATGCAGTGTGAGGATATGTAGAGTGAATGGATTGCACATGAACTGTTGATATTGCACAGGCAGATGAATATAGCAAGGTGAATATTGTACAGTTGAGACTTAAAGGTTTTCAAGATTCAAGACTTGATTTTGATCTATAGTTACACTATGCTACACAAAGCAGTTAAACAACAATGAATTAGCCCAAAACTAATCATATTCTTTCCTTTTTTTAAGCTTCACTCACAAGCAGTTGCACCAAACTGTAAACAGGCTACTTGACTTGGCAACATGTTTACTCAATTTAATGGACGATGTGAAATGATCCACAAAGCTCTTACGGGTCATCACTCAACACTTGTGGTTTATAGATAGACTAGGTCACATTCATGAGAGCAGTACATGGAGAGATTCCCAAACAGAGGGCAAAAAGAGTAAGTGTTCTCATAGTGGTTATTGTGCAATTTGAAACATGATAATCTTAATATTATTATTGTTATCATAGTTGTTATTATTATTATTATTATTATTGTTATTATAAGTAGTAGTAGTAGTGGTAGTAGTAGTATCAGTATTATTATTAGTATGATCAGTTGTTGTTGTGGTAGTGATACTATCAATATTAGTATTGTTATTTATATTAGTAGTAGTAATGGTAGTGGTATAAGTAGTATCAATATTATTGTTGTTATTGATGTTATTACTATTAGATAGGTAGGTAGATAGATAGATGGATACTTTAATAATCCCGAGGGAAATTAAGAACATCCAGTAGCTTATACAGTTAACACTTAAACACCACACTGACATACATACATAAATCACATAGGGAGAATATATATACAGATACAGGAATGGGATGCAATGATGTGATTGTGTCAGTGTCCAGTAGGGACGTGTTCTTGTGCTGCTGGAGTGGAAAGTACAATAAAAATATATATATATCTATATATTAAACAGCAATTATACTATTATTATTAGTAGTAGTAGCAGTAGTAGTATCAATAGTATTGTTGTACAAATCTACTTCTTTATCATTGTTGTTATTGTTATTATTACTATTAGTAGTATCAATATTATTAGTGTTATTTTTTATTATTATTAGTGGTGGTATTAGTAGTATTGATATTATTATTGTTGGTATTGTTATTATAACTATTATTAGTAGTAGTGGTAGCAGTAGTATCAACTTCCTGCTGCTGTCAGACAACCAGCTGTGACCCCATTGAACACACAACACAATTCGTGCAATTTGTGCAATTTAATTTATTTATTTATTATTATTTATTTAATTATTTAATTTAATTATTTAATTGTATTGTTCAGTTGCTCTACTACTTATTATTTATATGCTTATTTGACTGTTTACTTTTTCTTTTTGCTCATTGTTGTTTTGTTTCTTACTATGTTGTTTTGCCCTTTCTTTTGCTCTTGTCTTATTAAAGGATTCTGATGATTCTGATGATTAATTTTGTTGTACAAATCTACTTCTTTATCATTGTTGTTATTATTACTATTAGTAGTATCAATATTATTATTGTTATTATTATTATTAGTGGTGGTATTAGTAGTATTGATATTATTATTGTTGTTATTGTTATTATAACTATTATTATTATTAGTAGTAGCAGTAGTAGTATTGATATTATTATTGTTGGTATTGTTATTATAACTATTATTATTAGTAGTTGTAGCAGTAGTATCAATTCATTTCGTTGTACAAATCTACTTCTTTATCATAGTATGGTCTTGTGGTCACGTGGTTGTGGCAGCTGTAAAAAAAAAAAAAAAAGGAGAAAAACACGAGGCAGCTGTGGCAGCTCTCGCGAGAACTCCATCATTTCTAAATAGATATAAAAAGTTTATTGTTTGTGCGCGTGCATGTTTTTTAAAAACCATTGCGACATTAATTCAAAAGTTAGAGGAGCGTCACAGTTATAATAACAATGTAAAACATTCATGTTGTTTTGCTCTATTCTAAACCCCGAGGAAGAAACGTGACTTCCGTATCCGTTACTTTTTTTCCCCTCGTCGTTTCTATGGAAATGCACCGACGGACCACGTGTTTCACCCACTTCCGCTCGACCCCGTGGTTTTTCTTTAAGTTGTACAATCGTTGAATCGGAGTTTAAATCGAAACTTTTAACAGTCGGTCGATCGAGTCCGTCGTCATGTCGGTGCTGTGTGTGGTTGAACAGGCGATCGAGTCCTGCAAAGCGGAACAAACCAGGATCCACGACAGCATTCAACTCTACAGGGAGTTATTACTCGGTTTGTGAGTACTATACTACACTATACTACACTGTACTACTACTTTACACTTGAGTCATCCACCACACGGTTTGAAATGAGCTACCACTTCTCATTAACGAGGACAAAAGGTAATATCATGTTTTCTTCCCTTATATGGTCTTCTTACAAAGAATAATTAAATCCGCTATAAGGCAATGCAGTGACATGGGCCCTAATGAGGTTAGATATATATTAAGATCTGTCATGCCACCGGGATAACTGGTGCTGTGGCTTAGTTGGTTAAAGCGCCTGTCTAGTAAACAGGAGATCCTGGGTTCAAATCCCAGCAGCGCCTTTTGGTGGATGACACTGTGACAACATTTTTCACTAAAACTAATGTGTTCATCAATTCCCTTTTTAGTGAATCTCATGAGCATCAATCCTTCCTTATGTATATGTATATCAGACATACCAGGGGCTGAAAGAACAGCTAGAACAGGTGAAATGTAATGTGATCCCTGTGATTGTAGCTTACAGGGACTCAAATTACTTCTTACTCCTTACAGCCTGTAACAGCCTGTAACAGCATGTAACAGCCTGTAACAGCATGTGACCCCTGGGGTTAAACTGGGAGAGTGGATCAAGCAGATCCATGATAATACATCTGAAGCCACTGTCAAGAAAAGTGCAGTCCCAGGCTCCGATGCTGCGCCGGACCCTCAGACTCCCACGACCCCGAGCTTGAGAAAGACAAACCACCCCATGTCCCCTGGGTGGGGTGCGAAAATAATTATTTTTTATTTACTTTTAATAAGGATGTCAGAACTTGCCTATTAACACATATGTTGTGCATATTATGTTGCTGCTTATACTACCGATGCCTACGTTTGCTTAATGCGGGCCTCTCGGTTATTTTGAGTCTGTAGTCACATGAATTCTTTTTCCACAGAGCACCGCATCACACGTCGAGCCTTGAGGAGTCGGAACATTCCGATGCTGCAGCTACAGGTAAACAACAACAATGAAAACAGCAACAGAACAAAAAGGGAAAACAAGTCAACTCAAAGTCGTCACCAAGAAAAATGCAACACATGTGATACAAAATAAAATAGTATTTTTGGTTATTGTGGCCTCGTAGAAAAGATGACAGCACACGGTCACACTTCTCTCTTGAGTGCCTCCCACGTCCTTCTTGAATTCTCTACATTCACTGTGTGCCCCTAGATGACTGAATGTTTACTACTCCATGCAGATGCTTTTGATTGCATCCGAAATTATGCATCTCAAGAGAATTACTGGTTAAACAAAGGTTAAATAAGAAAACTATAACCAGGTGTTTCCTTTGGTGCCGTCCTCAGACACAGATACCTCACCGGTGGAGAAGGAAGATATAGAACTGCTTGAGCAAGCTCTGGAGAAAGCTCTTCGAATCCGCACCAGCTCAGGAGCCTCTGTAAAGGACCCAGGCGTAAACAAGCAAGCTCGGCCTCTAAAAGATGTATCGGGGTCATCTGCGTCGTTTAAAGGAGGTCGAACAACCGTCAGATCGACCTCTAAATTGGCCAGTCTCGACAGAAAAGAGCTCAAAAAACCTGGATCATCAGACTCCTCCACACAAGGCTCCAGGCCCTCAGCCAGAATCAATCCTGGAAAGTCAACAATCAAGCCAAACAATAAAAGCACAATCCAGAAGCATCCTGTCTCGTCAGCCGAGGTTCTGCATCACCAGGCAGCGAGGAAATTGCAGCAGGCCGCTTCAGCCTTGGGCAGTCGCATCTCAACCTCGCAGTCTAAAAACAGGACTATTAAAAGCAGCGTGCTGAGCGCTGGTGACCCGGGCAAAGCTGCAGCTATCTCCGCGCCTCCTTCAAATAACACACTGCCTTTTCCACACACACCCGAGGCTGCGGCTCATAGTTTGCTTGGACGCGACGGGTATGTTTTCACACAGCGGGACTTTAATAACGGTGCTTTGTCGGTCACGGACGGAACAGGTGCTCTGCTGTAATCCCTCTGTTTGCATTTGGCAGAAAAACGTCTGAGCAAATCACAAAATGGAAATCTTTAAGGAACAAGCAAAACAGGTTGGCTAAATTCGATCTGTGGATTTTATGAGAATACCACTCTTTGCTCCACAGTTTTAGTTTGGCCCTAAGTTTTCTTTTCCGGTTTATCTTGAGGTTGTGGGACAAAGTTGTCGCCCTACAGAGGAGTCCTGTGCCTGGGAGGAGTCACTTCATGGAGAGAATGAGAGAAACGGTATCCTTCCTTTTTCTAGTAGAGCCCATCACAAAGGGACAGAGACATGTTGTCCATGCCGCGTCATGTTGAGCACTCAGTTCCACACCTGCTGATCACCAATACACAACTATCAGAAATCAGTAGGTTTCTGAACAATTTTGAATATAGCACATTCTTTTATCAGCCAGAAAATGATGGACACAAAGGACATAGGTGAATAATGAATAGATAAATAAATAACTACCTGCCTTCTCATCCGACTTTAGACTGAGCTAACCCTGCCAAACTAATTTACAGATGGACACAAAAACAAATAATTGTAGAAGTACAGTAATAAATAAATAAATGTAATAATCAAAAAAATTAATAAGAAATAGTCACAAATAAATAAATACAGTTCTAAATAAACCAATGTATAATACAGACATTGCCTTATTCATAGCAAGTGTATTTATTTTTTCATTTATGTATTTAATTATTTATTTCTGGAGTTATTTATATATACATATTCTATAATTTAGAATATCCAGTGTCTCATCCATGCCAATGTTCCTTCGATCCCTCCAGTTCCCCGAGGATTCGCCGTGTGGCAGCACAGATCCGACCGGGGCCGACAAGCTGACTCATCGAGGGCTCGACCTCACACACCACTGCCGGACGAATAAGATTCTGGCCAAACCAACCCCAGAAGCCACCGTAGTAAACGGTACATGGCCTGAACCGAGTCACACAAGCATGGAGATAAAATCAGGAGTCGAGGGAATGATGAGAAATTGATTAGATTTATGACACACGTCTGTGGGTGAGAAGATGATCATTTAGGAGGAGAAACTGCACGGGGAGTTGGAAGGAAGTGAATTTATGAGAGGTATTTAAACTGATATATGAGGGTTGAGCGTTTCCCTCTGCTGCTGGTGCTCAGTGCCCTGGAGTGACCATTTGACATATTCCTGTAATTGTTGCAATAACAGTGACCACAAACACAGTACAGTTTAACTAAACAACCCCGGCTTCTGCTGCAATATCATTTATTATATTGATTATTATTGCTTTATGTACTTCAATGCAGGTTCTAGGAAAATCAAGTTCCAACAGATGACATGTCAACGTAACTTTTGCAAGGCGAGGACGTTCATGAGCCAAATCAAGAACATTATTAGAATGATTTGTTCCAAATAACACACTGAAATAACAAAGAGGAAACTTCTGGAGAAATCTCGACCCTGCGTGTGACTCATATTACCCAGCAGTCTTTTGAATGATTACTCACTCTCTCTACAGATGGTATAGTTTCCACTACCTCCACTGATACCGTTGTCATGACGCTGAATGTCCAGAAATTTTTCCATTCGCACCACTCAAATGAGTGTCTCACCTTCAGGAAAGGAGTTTTGTTTACGTTCACCAGTTATTTATTGTGATGGGTGTAGCGTGCTAATGAGCTAATGCAGCCTCCCCACATCCCGGCCTATGGAAAATGAAAACAGAGCTGCAGTGAAACCTCAGCGCCAGATCAGTACTTTCCTTGGCCTCGACAGATTCCCCCTCCCCGCGACTGTGGGCTTTTAGAGCTGTCTATCCTGACGCGGCTAGGCGAGGGCCTGGCTATTTAAAGCTGAGGCTGCAAAGCAGGAAAACGTTTTAGGGTACGGTTGCTCACGCGCACACTCTAAAAATAACTGTATTTTTTCGTCAGAGTTGGAAACACGGGATCGATGGAGGCCGGAGGGAGGTTGTCTCCCCCTGACTATAACCTACACCACGGAGGCGGAGCTGCGAGAGGTGGAGACGCTGAGGATGCGGGTGGCACTGCTGCAGCAGGAGATGAGCCTTGAGCAGGTCAGAGTTGTGTTCTCAAACCACATTTATAAACTATAAGTACATCGGATACTCGATTGTGCTCATCGTGGAGTCAATGAAGCCTAAGAAATAATGCACTGACAGACTTTTCTTCTCTGTTTCAGGCTCTGTCGGACACTCTGTCCCCTCAGCTGGTATCTATAGCACCAGGGCCGGGATGTCCCAGCGCCAGTGTGCTCAGAGACATGTACTCCCTGCTGGGTGAAGGAGGGGAGCGTTTCCCTGCCACAGTCCTGGACTGTGAGCCTGACTGACCACAGAACACACAGTAAAACACTGAGTTACCAGATCATGAGGTACTCTGTCCATTCACATTTATGTACATAAGAGACATCAAATATTATACACACCTCTGAGTATAATACAGGCCAGTGCAGTACAAGTTGGGCCATGCCACTCTGACGCTGTCAATAAAACCAGAACATACTACACATGTATAGATCACATCTTATTTTTCATATCATATCATATTTATACTTCTCTAAAATAGGATTTATTGCAGAACCAGTATTTTGATTTGCTTTAGAACATGGGAATTAAATAATGTGTGTCATTATTGTCAAGAAATGTAATTTGCTGTGACTATTTATTCAATGTCTCATTCTATCAAATAACTTGAATGTCTGAAGACTTTAATAGTTTCTAATATTTCCTTGTCTGACTGTGAAGAAGTGTACGTACAATTTTGTCACTGTCCTATTAAAATCATGTACATATCTCCAGAAGTTGAGTTGAGCTTAACACAAAAATCCCTGGTTTCAGTATTATGTATTCAACTGGTTTGTTAAGCCAGAGATAAGATAATGTATTCAGCTCGTAAACATTGAGTCCTTTCATTTATCTAAAAATATATAATCTCCTCTGGACACAGACAGCCATTGCCAGCAGGGGGCAGTCAACTGACAAAGGTGGTAACACAAGGCAGGTGACTGATATCAACCACTTGTGTTTTAATTACTGTTCGAACAAAATCAATTAATGAATCATCAGTTGGATCCAATTTGTGACCTGGAATCCCACGAGGAAATGGGACTAGTTTTCATTAGATTCTGTCTGTTGGGGACCTGCACCTCACCATATGATACATTTGATTTCAACGCTGGGCCTTTTCAATCTGGCATTTGTGACTGGCATACGTGATAAGATAGTACATATGGGACCCGCACTACGTCCCTGTGATGTGTGAAAATTGGTGGTCGTGTGATGTGAGGGTGGATGTGAGATGCTGCAGGGCTCGGAGAGGTTGAAAAGAGTCGTGCCCACAGATGACGTGTGGATGGCACACGGATTTGTGCCAGACTGGGCGACAGGTGGCGCTGGGTTCACACAGCAGGACGTGGGTGTTGGAGCCCTGCTGCACCAGCCCTCGTGCACACACACAAATCCAGGGACACACGCACACCGAAAGCTGTTGGACTCACAGAGACAATGTGCTCCGGGGCCTGGCTCTCTGCATGCTGCAAGCTGGAAATGACCTGTTTCCCTGAGGGGAGGAATAAAAAGCAGATTCTAAAAAAAAAAAAAAAAAAAAAAGACTATTCTATCCTGACATTGTCTGTGCCTCAAACAGCAGGAGGACAATAATTCAAACAACAGCTCCAGGCGTAAATGTGTCTTTGCAGGTCCTCCAGTATCTCAACACTGTTTCACCATCGGTGGGCTGCAGCCGATTGTTCTCTACATGACTGTATGTCCCTGCAGGTTTGGATCAGTGTGTGTGAGCAGAGTAAAGGAGGCAGGGATGCATCCTAGAGATCACGTCAACATTACACACAGGTTCCAGAGGGAGTTGCGCCTACGCAACTCAGCCTTCCTGTGACCTGCATGCATCAGCCTCTGCCTGGCTCTGCCTGTCACCAACAGAGCCTTTCCCCTCCCATCCCCGTGGCCTGGCCCTGCCCAGGTTAACCACGTCTCACGCCTCTGTCCCATTATTCCCACGCCTTGTTTTGTCATCGTGGCAGCTCGGCAGAAATTCTACTTTCCGTGGGAGACTCTTCGATTTCGTTTCCCTGACAGTGCTGCTGTGTGTCAAACATTTCTCATACACAGACCTTCCTGCTTTCACTTACCACAACACTGGGCTCCAAGTACAAGTACAAATCCACAGAAACGGAACAGTGCCTCCAAGAATCCACTTCTCTCACGCCTAATGTGCTCTAACATCTCTTTTCTCTTGGTTCAAACCTTCACAAACACATTCCTCCCTTTCCCTCCTCTGCTCATCTACAGCTCTGTTAATTGACTGAGCTACAGCAGAGATCCTAGAGTCAGTGTGGTCTTCAGTTAGACTGCGGTTTGGGTTTATTATTTGACCCCACCACCACTCAGCCGCTCAAAGCCAGCTTCCTCTGTCAAGTTGTCTTTTCTGAGAAGGCAAAGTCTTCACCAAAGAGCACTTGTCCTGTTCCAACGGAGGCATGTGAGGCATTTAAATGAGAACACTTGTTAGCTCTTGAAATGGTAATGTGTGCCTTGTGGCCATTATAGAGGAACAATCCTTTCACCGTATCATCAGGGAAGTAACCTGTTGCCAAAATGAAGTCATGTCAGTGTTTTATAAATTCTAACGAACCTTTTAAAACCCAAAACTATTCAGCATCACATCATCACAATTTTCAATTTGCGAATAAGCTTTGAGAAAAGGAAGTGTTGCCATAGTAAATCTGCTAATGCCTGCAGATAAAAACAGACATTCGGCTGTGTACACACCTTTATCTTTCCCCGGCGGCTCTTCTCAGATGTAGAGGAGTAAGATTAGTGAGTTCAGGGAGAGCGAGCTTTCATGATTGATTTTCTACGATCATACCGGGGGGATTAACTTGGTCGCCTTCCATTCAGAAAGGACTGGCACCAGCAGTGGGTGTGTGTGTGTGTGGGTGGGTGGGAAATGTGTGGGGGCCACTTGTGTATTTTTACACGAGGGTCTTCTGTCACGTAGGGGGGGGGGGGGGGAATGCTCATTAGTGTATTTACAGTTTTATTACAGAGGCAGCACATATGCATTATTCTCCTCTGCAAACCAGTGGCTTCGGTGCGTGTACGGAAAACGTGTGTGGGTGGTCCGAGGATTTCTGTTTCTGCTGACTTGGCGTGGTGCAACAGTTCCTGTGTAGTTGCCATATGGACGTGACACCTATGTGAAGTTGCAGTGCAGGGTGAGATGCCTCCTGCTCTCATTAAATGTTCAGGAAGAACTGAGTTCCAGTCTGGAATATTGAGGGATCCCCCTTTATCCCCTCATTCCCAAGAGGCAGCGGGTCTCTGTGTTCCCCAGGGGAGGCTTCTATACGGGAGGAAAACAAAAAATAAATTGCAATTGAGAGGCAGTGATGGGGAGATGAAGACAAGGGGGAGCATTTTACTCCCCTCCCCCTTCCTGTGCTTCATCAACCCCTTTGATCAACCGCTATTCTCTGCGCTTCAGTGTCGGACGTCACACAGGAGAAGACCAATCGCAGCGTTTGGACTTCCCCATTTCTCCTTCCCCAGCTCCACCCCCTCCGGTCCTTTATATATCCCCCATCACTACATTCAGCAGAGTGTACAATGTGCTGCCAGAGAGCCAGCAGGCAGCGTACAGAGAAAGAGCCACAGAGGGAGGGAGAGAAGGGGAAAGTGTGAGTGGATTTCCGCGCTGACTCAGACGCCTTCATCTGACACACTCCAGCCATTCCCGCTCCAGTCATTTCTCCGGTTTCACGTAGACCTCCTTCTCCTCCACTCTGTCTCTGTCTCTCTCTGCTGTCTGTTTCTCCAGGCCAGACTGCAAACGGGATCCGAGAGGCCAACGCTGCAGCCGGGTCTCCGGATCCACCGGCCCTCACCATCGAGATGGGCTGCACAACGGGCCACCTGGCTTGCCAACCTCAGCCCCAGACCGGCTCCGGGCAGGACAGTCAGGCCCTGGAGGGCGGGGGGGCCAAAGTCCCGGACGTGCTGTCCTCTCTGGAGCGTCTGTCCCAGGCCACCGGAGGCATGGAGAAGTCCTGGTACCGCTGCATCTTTCCCTTCGGAATCATCTCCCTGGTGATCGGCGTGGCAGGAACGGGGGTGACTTACACCTACAATGACCTGCCTCAGACCAAAGTGGTGTCTGTGGTGCTACTTGTCATGGGTGTTCTGTTGTTGCTGATGGCCACTGCCTGTTGGACTGCCCATAACAAAAAGAGGAGGAAAAAGAAAGAAGGAGGGTCATTCACCTCTGAGCAGTGTCCCCTGTGAAGCACATGGGGAAAACACTTATAGGAGCTCGAAAGCAGAGACATACCCAAGGCTGGGAGCTCATGGGTTGGCTTGAGAAGCAGCCACTTCACCTCCACCCTGTCACAAACCCCCTCCATTCCTTTTTACAGAGTTTGGCTCAGCTCATACTGGAGAGAAGTTGGACTGAGAGATCATACAAACGTGGAAGGACAGATAGACAGGGCGCTGAGGATCTGTTTAGTCTGTAAGGTTTGGACCATTCTGGCTCGGCAATGAGGGATCACCAGTGCCTCACACGCTCTTTTATCATCAGACAGCAGGTGTCCAGTGTCAAAACAACCTCAGAGGAGACACACACAAATATGCAGTGCACACTGCGTGCATATTTACACGCACAGATACATGGCCCTTGCGATCCTTACTCACATATGCGGGTAGCAGTCACAGTGGGAGCTCGCGCCGACACCCAACACGCTATGCAGAGCTGCTGCCGGAGTCAGTGCTGGCGTCACTAGGCACGTCAGTCGCAACATTCCTCCGGCGAGGACAGGTGACTCTCCAAGAGGCCAGAAGTGGGCCAAAGACGGCAACTTGATACCCAGCCGAAAGAGCAGCGCACCCGCGTCAGGGGCCAGCGTCATTCACTCGTCCTGTGACACCGCAGCAATGTGTTGGGGGCTTTTTTTACGCAATGGGAGAGTGGAACTTGAGTCCAGCAGGATCTTGCTGGCATCTGCGTGGACGAGGAGCCGGAGAGGCCCGAGGACCTACTGGGGAAGTGGAGGTTTTGTTTTGTCTGTTCCTCAAGTAAAGATTCTGTTGAAACTGAAAGACTGTTGGACCTCGAACCTCGAACCTCACTGCGAAGGAAACAAAAAGATTCGCACAATAATGGCCAAGTCCATGCCAAGCAAGAGCAAGAACTTTTATTAAAGCAACGTACTCTGAAAGGCCTTTTGTAGCTTCAGCTCCACGTGTGTGTGGCCCTGGGTGACTGTTTGCCCTCCTGCCAGGCTCGTGTCTACGTGGGGCACCCCAACTCCACATAGGGCAGACAAGGATTATTGAAGGACACTGCCTGAGGGGACATGCCACACTAGGGACACTTTGACTGATCCTGCTCCCATATGGCCCCTCCCGCTTAGTGCCTTGAGCAAGCACTCATGGAAAAAGGCTCTGTCGCATTTCCCTTTTTCCATCTGAACTCCTGAGAATGCCCCCCCCCCCTGTCTCTCTGTACCCCAACAGCACTCTCTCCATCCATCTCCTTTACTCCATCCCCAATTAATTATTAATCCATCTCCTGTCTCCATCACGATAAAGCCCAGGAGAAAATGTCGATAGCCTTTTGACACAGAAACGATGACACACACACACACACACACTTGTAAGCCCCACTGTCTTTCTTTTTGTTTTTTTTTCTCTCTGCGCCAAAGAAAATTGATCATAATTGATTGAGTCAGCTGCAAATCCCTTTGTTAGTCTAAAAATATGGTACAAGCCTTTTTCTCCTTTCAATACGGATTCCCGTTTCTGCGCTCTGCGACTCTGGGGGTTTCCCTTTCCTACGCTTTCTCTCTCAGAGAGAGGCGGTGAATGTAGCCGGGCTCGGCTCCCCATCTGTGAATAGGTGCTCTCTGTTGACGTGCGGTCTCACAGGATGAGACACACAATGGCATTATATCCCTGTCGTAAACTTGCTGGTTTCTGTCAGTGAATGTAACGTGTGATTTAAACGCAAATCATGGAAGGAGACGGTGCGATGTACAGAATGTATCGAGTCTGAGAGGAGTCAGTGCCGGTGGTCTCCATGTGAAGGACTGTACTCACACTCTTCAGAATAATGATCGATCAACTGCTTCATTGATTCTGACCACCAGACTGGTGGCGCTTGTTGTGTAAAATGTGTCTATGCATTCAGTGTGAGCAGTTAACACACAATGCCAAAGACTGTTATGAAGGCCAGCTTGGCAATTATAAGGCTGCAATTGCCTGCCTGCTTGAATAGGCATGCAGTGGAGCAGTCCACTCTCTCTCACACCTTTTTTTAGAGTGCACTTATGACCTGCTGTATACTTATCATCAGCCATTCTCTGTATAGTCAATGGGGAGAAGGACGAAATAACGAGGTTGTTGTGTACAGGCAGACCCGGGAGCTTGTTCTTTATACTATTATCTGGGAGTGGGGAGTCATCCTCGTCGTTAAATTGGGGTCAGCCATCCTGAACAGAGCAGTTTCATGTGAAAATGCTGTTCACACATTAGGCCTTAGGGAGCCTTTTTCTATAGGATCAAAAAAGACATGACATAGATCGGCCTGTATTTGCAAGCACTTTTGTTTAAGGTAGACAACAAAGGAAATGCTTATAAAGAGTATAAATCAGTTTGGTTTTTCAAGCTCGGTGTGGTGAGATCCTCTGAACAGTGAGACATACATTAAATTAGATTATCACAATGACTGCGTCACTGGGTCACTTCTCTATCTCCCGGCCTCCCGGTCTGTTTCCGCTCACTCCACACCGAGGGATCACCACGCTCCACAATGTTTAAGTTCAAGATCAATAATGTGCAGTGTTTAAGAAGGTAGATGGACGAGTTGTCGATGTGACTGTTCCTCTGTCTTTAGGTTGTATTGCCTCTGTTACAGCGGATTAGCCCAGTGCTTGGTGTGTTTTTTTCTTTTCTCAGAGATGTATTGTAGCCCAGTGATCAAACGGCCCAGAGAACAAACGAGAGGGAGAAACGAGACAAGGAAGACGCACACACACACACACACACACTTTTGCTTGGGCTCGAGTATCAATGCAATTGTCACATGTATAAGTACACACGTAGTACATCGTGGTTGCATTATTGTGCCTGCTATTTTTTTTTGTGCCAGTGTTTCATCACAAAAAATATATGGCACGTGACCAGATCTTTTTTTTCTGTTTGTTTAGAGATGTGAAGTGATTTCCCTTCTGCCTTCTGAAAAATATAAAAAGGGAAAATCTACCTCTGTGCTGCGGGGGAAACACAGTATGTCCCTCACCCAGTAGACAGCCATGTTGTCTTGCCTATATGCTGTTTGTCACTCTCGTGGGTGACACACGAAACACGTCCGTTTGTGAGCCCTCTAATATTTGGTGCTGTATATATGACTATTTTATATTTGTACTGTAATATTTCTACTCACATGTACATTTTAACTGTTGTATTAAATAAATGTTACGTGAACACCTCAGTCTGTGATGCTCTAGTTTGTATCTACTTTTCTTTGGGAATGATGCTTTATCTCGACAGACCTGGAGAGAACTCCATCCGGCTAAATATACAGGAGACAGATGAATGGCATGCAGATTTTTTATTAGGATTATCACTGTACTACCATTAACATTGAACATTAACTTGGTGGACTAGACCACCTGAGCTTCCCCTGTGCTTGAAATTTCGAAGCTGTATATAGACACATTGCCATGTGTTGCCCTGCCAGCTTGGATGACTTGGTCAGAGACGTGTGGGATACTTTGGTTGTTATGGTAAACAGACTGGTCGCTACCAAGCAGAATGAATGTCACCCCCTACTGGCAAAAATGATAAAGATATTCTGCATCAGACAGAAACTGGGGGAACTGGGTTGTTTTTCCAGTTGCACTAGTATATTTTCTGTCTAGAAACACTTTTCATCAGCGACGGGTAACTGTGCTGGGAAATCACTATGGGTGTGGGGGGAAGAGTGCTCGGTTCTGGATGAAGGGTGGGGAGGCCAGCGGGGTAAAGTGCAGATGGTGTGGAAGTGGGCAGTTGGATTGCTGGGGTCAGCAGAGGTTTACAGGAAACCAGATGGGAGCAACTCATCCGCTTCTCAATCTCCAGGACTTGGCTTCAGTCACAAGCTTTCAGCGCTACTTGCCTTTCCTTTTTTTTTTAAATTATTACTCTACAAAACTGGCATCAGTTTAAAAAAGCAGACCCACATGACGTCATTTGGTCTGGACTCAAACCATCTGCACTGTGGTTGAAATAAAGGATTACTCTATTTATTTTTTCACTCAAACTCCTGATCAATAGCATCTGTGCAGAAGACGGCTCAGCCTACGTGTTTGATTAGCCACGGACTGCTGTTGGCTCCAAATGAAACCTTTAGTGTAAGATCGTGTCATCGTTATGCTTAAACAACTGACGGTCCAATTAAATTACAAACAAAAATTGAATTTAGAGCAGTCACAGCGTTGGTATCTTAATAAAAACTACTGAGATGAGAAGCTGTGGTATTAAATCACAAATAACACACTGAACACTGATTATCTCTTGATGACATAATAAAGGGAACATTTTCTTTATTCCCCCGTGATTCATCCCAATCACTTCCCGTCTTCTCTTAATTTTTCATCTGCTGTCACCCTGTTTCTTTTTAAAAACATATCAGCGTTTCAGTCATCACATAACCTGATTTGCACATGTCTTGCCACTAAAAAAATCTAAAACCTATCTTTATTGACTTAAATGAAGTGTCTTGGCTGAGCTCACTAGTCTTTTACCACAAAGCCTTCGTCCTTCTGTGGATCTCAGTGTAAACCCTTAAATGAGGTGTTACAACCTCTGCTGCTGCTGCCTGCCATGCTTGTATCAACAGATTGAATCCCGTCTGCGTAGTTTTGTGACGTATGTTGCTCTAGAGTAACGTCAAGGTCATGTGGCTTCGACCAGTATCAGTTTTTGCAGTGTGAATGAAGCCTTAGTTTGCAGGATTACACAATAACTACTGGATGGATTCCCATGAACCTTGGTGGAAGGATGTGGGATGGGTCAAGGAATTATTCTTTACAGCCGTTAACATTGTGAGATAGGATCTGTTTCACTGTTTTCTCAGAGATTCATGATATTATTTGGATGAATAGTGATTTAAACATGGTTTTATAAGGTGACTGTTAGACCTTGAAAGAGGTATGAGCTCCACTGAGTGAAATTCTGTTAAAAGAAAGTAGGTCGTGCATCATAGTATCACAACAACTGGCAAAATAATGCAATGTCATTTCAATTCAAAGATAGCAAATTATAAAATACAAAACAACAATCAAGTAAAAAAAGCCAATCTTTGGGTAAACCTTTTTATAACTATTTTCATGTGATATTACTCTTTCTTTCTGGTCTTTTAAATTCTTATTTGACTATCTGGTATAATTACTGTCACGATTTTTTCTTTTATTTCTTCTTTCTCCCTCTGAAATGTAATCGTTTTTAAGGTTATTTCTAACATTTGGACCCGAGGTAGTTGATTCATGACTAGATAGAACCCTCGTGGTCAAATCAGAACTATTTATAGTGTGTTCTAATGTCTGTTTCATTAATTAATACCTCCCCACCTCAGAGGCAGCTCTTATGAAGTAAACTGCTCAGGCGGGAAGTCATCACTCTCTCATCTACTTCTCAAAACAAACTCAATGACTTCCTGTGGGAGGTTTTATAACGGCGCTGCTCATCGGTGAAATACTGGATGCTTGGCAGACAAAAATGAGCGACCTGGTCTTTGTGCACTCAGTACAGCTCAAATGCTATGATTACCTTCAATTTAGTTTAAACGTACCAACTACTCTCTTTTCTCTTATAGCCATTGCTGGACTCTTTGTGTTTTTTACTGAGAAAATGGTTGAGGGTGGTTGGGAGGTTTCTATGGGAACAGTGAATGCATCAAGGTGAGGATGTCACAGCCCCCTGCCCCATCTGAGGTCACCCGGCTACAGGATAATTTAATAATACAACACTTCTAGTGTGACAGACAGCAGGAAACACACGCCTCACTTGGTGCAGAGAAAAACAGCAGAAAATCGATTTTCTTCTTCACAATCACACGTCTCAGTTTTAGAAGAAGAAAAGGCCTGAATCTCTGAATTGACTTTCCCTGTAATAATTTGTACTGGGTGTAGAAACTGTATAAGATAGTTTAAAAAGACAACAATTGAAAGGTAGATGTAATGTTTACACAGTCCTTGTAGGTGATGATGTGATTGGGAGAGCAGGTGATCAATAGACGGTCTGGAAAGGACAAATGACCACTGTGGTTGACCCAGCTCCTTTATGGCCCTCTCCTAAAGACCAACAATTAAGAGGACCCTATTCAGCAGAGTGAGTGGTGGTCTTTCCGCTCATACCGGGGATCCAATGCCATGGTCTTAATCATAATGTAATTAACTCAAGTGCACCTGCGTCATCTTGTCTGCAAATATTGATGTGCATTCAGCGGATTTTTCTTTCTTTTTAATTATTGTCAGGTCGTGCTGAATTGATACTGGTATATTGCAATTTCTCTATCAACGAGACAAACATGCTCTGGGATTCACAGACAAGATCTTATGCAAGTGATTGACGCATATAATTACACACAATTAACTAAGATAAAAGCTAATTGAGCTACCAGGGATGAGATATAACCAATTATTTAAATCAAAAGACATGTAATAATAGAATCCGACATCAGAATCTGAGTTCATTGCCATGGAGATATACACATACAATACATTTATTTTGTGTATTAGTGCAAGCACATACAAAATATATATTTGAACAGTATAATAATATTACATACACTAGAAACTAGAAAATAATGATAAGAATTTGTTTTCCCCTAATTAATTTATATGAAAATGCTTTTCTTTGATTACACATTTAAAAGCTCACCCAAATGCTGTCCTAGCTCCTAAATGGTGGAATGAGCTCCCAATTGACGTCCGGACATCTGAAAGTTTACACATCTTCTGCAGAAAACTAAAAACACACCTCTTCCGACTGAACCTTGAATAAAAAATAAATAAATAAAAAAAATAAAAAATAAAAAATAAAAAAAAATAACCACTTTTGAAATTAACACTTTGGTAGCACTAAAATGGCACTTACCAATAGCACTTTGTAGTTTTGCTTTATTTCAAAGAAATTATACTGTCTTGATTCTTGTTGTTCTGGGTTTGTTCCCTCGGGGTTGAATGCACTTATTGTAAGTCGCTTTGGATAAAAGCTTCAGCTAAATGAAATGTAATGTAATGTAATGTAATATATTTCACTACAAGTGATAGTGATGGTGGATCATGATGATGGATTGTGGATCCTGGTGGATCCTGATCATGGTGGCAGCTGATCGTGGACTATGATTACAACAAGACTGCTTGACAGACTCACAATAACTCCTCAATACATTTGTCGCTGCGCCTCCCTTCATCTCTATCAGACATTTTCTAATGTAAAAAATAAATACTTTAAACATTGACACACTTTTCACAAGATTGTGGCCGATCCTTCTCACCCGGGTCACAAACTCTTTGAGGTTCTTCCCTCCGGCAGGAGGCTGCGGGCCATCAGGACTAAAACCGCCCGCCACAAGACCAGCTTCTTCCCGACTGCAGTTGGCCTTATCAACAAGGCCCGGGACCCCCACCTGACTTGGACTTTTATTCCACCCCCACACCCTAAGATGTGTTAAATTAACACATATTATTATATTATATATATTACACTGTATTACATTGCATATTGCAATATTACACTGTTCCCTGTTTTGCTCTTTGCATTGGGCATTGTGCATTTCACCTTTTACTTCACTTTTTATAGCTTTTAATTTTTATATATTTTTATATAGATATGTTTATGTCTAAATAAATGCTACCTTGTATAAATATTAGAAAAAGTGAGTAAAAATGAAGTAAATAGTGAGTAAATATATTGTTTTTTTATTATTACTATTGTTTTTCTTATGTGTGGTGTATTTATTGTGTTTTTATGTTTCCATGTTCATTGTATGCACCAATAACCAAAGCAAATACCAGGTAGGTGTAAACCTACTTGGCAATAAATACTTTCTGATCCTGATTATGTTACAAACTGTTTCTTCTAATCTAATCTAATCTAATCATCATCACCCTGGGGTTTCTATGTGTTTGTTCTCCCTGTTAATAGGTTGTTTTTTGGTAGTCTTTATTTCCTCTTGTTGAGAGTGAAGAACAGATGATGTTGCACCTTGTTGATCCCTATGAGACAACTTGTGATTTGTGAATATGGATTAAATAAATACAATGTGATTGATTGATTTGGATTTCAAAGTGCTTTCTCTTGCTCATTGTTGTAGTTGATCTGTGTGCGTGTCCCTTTAAACGTGGTACCTTTAAACACGCACTTCCTGCTCGACTACACCTCCCACAATGCGCAGTAAAATGGGCGGTTCCCTCGCAGGCGCTTGATAAACGGGTCAACCAATCAAACGCACTCCCCGGGCGAGCGCGTACTTCGAAATGCCGTCGCGTTGTCCAATGACACGTCGACTTTCCACAGTTTATAAAAATCTGACCAATCGCTGGCACGGCTTCCTCGAACAGGCCAATCACAGGGCCACGGGGCAGCCGGGGGGCGTCATCTCCCTCCGCCAATCAGATTGAATCTGGAGTTTAAACCGTGGGCGCGGGCGGTGCTAGAGCAGCGGCGGGGGGCGGGTCCAGCTAGTGAGTGAGTAAGCGTGCGAGGATTTGAATTTCAAGTTAGAAAAGAAACTTTACGGAGGGATATTAGTCGAGTTGAAACTTCATAGCGGAAGCCACGGAGCCTCATCGGGAAGCTGCCTCGTCACTACCCGGGCTGGAGTCGAGGGGAAGGCCGGTAAAGTTTGATATCAACGCGAGCATCGAAGTTTAAAAAGCTCCTCGGCTGTTCCTCGGCTGTTCCAGGCAGCTAACGGTGCTCTAGGAGACTCCACTGTACCTGAGATGAAAGCGGGCGGTAAGTAAATCAAACCCACTCAAATGTCATTCCCCACCATTACAGACACACAACTGGTTCCATGTGTGATGTGTGTGTTTGTTTGCTAAACTAGTCTTACGCTCAACCAGGGTGTTAGCTCTGGGAACTAGCTGCTAGCACCACTGCTAACAGATGTAGCCCCTAGATTCCCCCTGAAGTCCCCCCTAGTTTAAACCGGGTTCCCGTGGATTAGGGTTCGTATTAAACCTGGAGTCACGTTGAAGGTTCTGTAGGAACGAGAACCCGAGAACACGAACCCGATCTTGATAGAAGTCGAGTTGGGGGGAAAGTGGACGTGAGGGTTCGAACCACAGGAGGGAAATTTGGGCGCTCACTCGATGCGACTTCTTCCCTGTCAGCTGCTTAAGCTCACCGCCATTAAGAAGTTAATATCACTCACAATAATATCTATTAGATGTTCTGAGCTTATTATTTACTCGTCTGAGGATTTCACCTTTCACCCAGTTTATACATGTTCCCATTCGAGCAGTGGGTTGGTCCGGAGCAGCCTGGGGAGATTTGAATGTGGAGCCATAATAACCTTCACCTCGCTGCGCCTCGTTATCTGCTCACTCCACACTGGCCTGCTGTTTAGATGAACTGCAAATATTAGTTTGACATTAACGTGAGAATTAGTTTGGCCAGCCCTGCACGTAGATGTGAAATGCTTTTGGGTGATTTGTGTGTGTTTGTGAGTGTGTACACTTCGACTGTCCTTAGCAAACTGCCTGTTTATAATATCAGAATTCGTTTAATTGCCAAGTATATTTATAAATACAGGAAATAGCCTTGGTGTGGTTGTTGCATTTGACATAAAACAATATATGATTTGTCTAACACCTAATATTCGTGCTGAATTGATACTGGTATGTTGAAATTTCTCTATCAACCAGACAAACATGCTCTGGGATTCACTGACAAGATCTTATGCAAGTGATTGACACACATAATTACACACAATTAACTAAGAATAAAGCTAATTGAGATACCAGGGATTAGATATAACCAATTATTTAAAACAAAAGACATGTAATAATAAAATCCGACATCAGAATCTGAGTTCATTGCCATGGAGATATACACATACAATACATTTATTTTGTGTATTAGTGAAAGCACATACAATATATATATTTGAACAGTATAATAATATTATATACACTAGAAACTAGAAAATAATGATTATAATTAGTTTTTCCCTAATTAAATTATATGAAAATGCTTTTCTTTGATTACACATTTAAAAGCTCACCCAAATATATTTCACTACAAGTGATAGTGGTGGTGGATCATGATGATGGATTGTGGATCCTGGTGGATCCTGATCATGGTGGCAGCCGACCGTGGACTATGATTACAACAAGACTGCTTGACAGACTCACAATAACTCCTCAATACATTTGTCGCTAGGGTGTAACATAAAACAATATATGATTTGTCTAACACCTAATATTCCTCCTCCTTCCTCCAGTCCACTGCCGTTGCCCTAAATGCTACTCGGTTCCAGCACGGAAGCGGGTGAGTAAGCGCCCTCCAGCCCTGACTCTGCTGTCTCTGCCCGAGGAGGTCCTCCTGTGTGTCCTCCAGTGCCTCTCTGCCGAGGACCTGCTGTCTGTCAGGGCGGTGAGTAAAACAAGCTGCACACACTTTCACACTCCTACACAACCTCTAGCATGTGTGTGTGTGTTTGTGTCTTGGCCATCACAGATTCTTGCCCGGCTCCACATCTTGTGACCACTTGACCCTGATGGATCGGTTGGTTTAGTCGTCTTTGTTCGAGGACTAATTGTCTTCTTCTGCCACAGGTTCACTCCCAGTTGCGGGACATTGTTGACAACCACTCCAGTGTCTGGGCCAGGGTCAGTTTCAGGGACACGTGGCCGTCCCCCAATACCTTATGGCTTTTCGAAAGGTATAGTCAGTTCTGTTAAATTCAAGAATGATAAAACTCACTCATGTTTTTCTTCTGAAATATTTTGTTAATATAAATTGTCTCCTCCTTCAGAGCTGCTGAGAAAGGGAATTTTGAAGCTGCTGTGAAACTAGGGATTGCGTATTTGTACAATGAAGGACGTAAGTACAACACTGCACTTTGTCCAGATTCAACCATTTCCTTCTTTTGCTATGTTTCTGTAATACCTTGCACGAGAGCCCGGTTTATATAAAGGTCAAATGAAATTAGATCTAAAACCCTCTCGATGTAAACTCATATTGACCACAGCGCCTCACTCGTGTCACCTTTCTCTCCACCAGCGTTGCTGAGTGATGAGGGCCGAGCAGATGTGTGTGGTCGTAAGGCCTCCCACTTCTTCAGCCTGGCAGAGAGCCTGTGCCCTCTCACAGCAGATCCCTTCATCTGGGTGTTCATCCGTCCTCCGTGGTCGCCCACCGGCAGCTGCTGCAAGGCCGTCGTGTTTGACCGTCTCAAGGCTGAGTGCGAAACCAACGTAGTAAGTTTGGCTCCTGTCAATTAAAAGGGCAGACGAACATGCACTTTATGTTTTAATTTTAAATGCCTCCAAACAGCAATTATGTAGGACATGTATCACTAATTGGCAAGCAGGAATGATTGGCCTACTAGTGATGGGTTTTGAGGCCACTATGCAGAAACTACACTTAATAACTGTTACCCTAAGGAACATTTCACTGATACTTTCTTTCTTCCCACCATTGAGGTAAAATTCACTTCCTGTCTTTTTCTCAGAGGCCTGCCCACAAACTCTGTCATTTTAAGATTCACTTAGTTTTTTTGTCACAGAACCAAACTGTGCTGTAAACAATGGTGATTATCTCTCATTGCTTTTATTGGCATAAAAAGCTGCCATGATCTAATGGCAACTTAACCTAACTGCTCGAGTTCACATGAAGAAGATGTTAAAGAGTTTCAAGTGGTTTATGTATTCTCTCTTGTCTCCACAGGAGAAGAGGGGTCCATTGTTGCACTGTCTGGCGAGAGTTTTGCAGCTGTTTGAAGTGAGTATGAAAGTGAGACTGAATCTGATTGTCTGGGTGTGGTCGGCCCAGTTTCTATCATGCTGCTGTCACAGGACAGTCCGACTGGTTAATAGCAGTAGAACTCGTACACTCTGGTGGGCTTTGTCTTTTGAGTGCTACAAATTAATTCATGCCGTTTAAATGGAACCCTAATTCGTTTTCCAGGATCTTGACACATTCATTTGTACTTGAGCGAATGGGAGACTAACGCTCTTGTTAAATGTGCCAGATCAAACATTTTGTCTGATATGCAAGATCATTCATCTGGTTATACCTGTACCACTTTGGTCAACCAAGTTGTTTTAAATGTGCTATATAAATAAAATTAACATTGACATTGGTATCTCTCTAACTTTTTTCAGGAGGGTGAAAAACACTTAGAGGCCATATCTATGCTGGAGCAGTCTTCACAGGCTGGCTGTCTTCAGAGCTCCTACCTGTTGTGGGAGCACAACCGTAGAGCAGCTGTAAGTATTAATCTCCTCTTTAGTATTCTCCTCACACACACACTTCGAAACATTGACCTTATTGATTGAACTTTTTTCCCCATTTCAAACCCAAACGTAGGCTCATTAGTCTATAGTATTTGAAACTTGTATTCAAATGAAATGCCTAAGGTTTCACTGAACCAATAAATGTTTTATTGAATCCCTCTAAAAAGCTTTTCAGGCTTTTCATTTGACAAATGTGTCCAAAGGCAGAAGATTAAATGGGTTTTTCAATTTTGAAATTCAGATGGCAGATCCAGGCCGGTACCTCCAGTGTGTCCGAACCCTCAGGGACTATGCTGGCAAAGGATGCTGGGAGGCACAGGTGTGTTATTGTGCATATTGTGTTTACTCTCTAATTGCTCTTTGTTTTTGTAGTGTGTTCGGCAGCACTTTGTGACTTTTGTTCTTGAAAGGAGCTATACAAATAGTTATTATTATATATTGAGTCACTAAATGGCCTTCCCTATCATTCTCAAGCATTATTCTTCCTTGGTTCACTGTAATAAGACAAAAGACAGATTTTCAGCTGTCATGTTTTTTTTTTCTCAATCTATTTAATTATCCCTTCTGACATTTATCCAGATTTGGAAGTTGTTCTTAGTGAAGCATTATAATGCAGAGTCAAGAGGTCTTGACAGTTGACACATTTTTTTCCCCTCCTTAGCTGCACAGAATCACAAAAACTGTGACTCATCATAGTCACCACTCTGTAATTAAAGTACCAAACACTTGCTCAGTCAATCAACCTTATTGTTCAATTGTTAAATGGATTCAACCAGATATTCCGCCACTTTAAAACTCTTCTGAACTATTTCTTAAAATGTATTTTTCTTTCCCCAGTTTTCTTTGGCCAAAGTGTGCGGCACTGGGAACCCACTGGGTTTGGAGACGAAGGCCTGCTCTGACTTGGTGGCCCAGCTCTTTAGTTCGTCTAACCTGGCTTCACAGCGCTGCTCTCAGGCCATCCTCAGAAGAGGAATCAAGGACACCATGAGGTAGACAGGAACAGAAACGCTGCCATGATCAGTCTGTTGGGGATTAATATCTGCAATATCAATTAGATTTCCCTTTTACTCATTGTGATGACTCACCCTGTTTGGATCATCTTGCATTTCTTTAATGATGTTACCAAGAAGTAGATGAAACAGAACACTAGCATAAGGATTCTCAATAAGTAAAACGAAACCTTTTCCCTGTAAGCCTAGAAAACTTATCACAGATGAGTTGGCCATTATAACTGATTTATAATATCAAATACTGTCTGCTCCTTACGGGCGGTTGCAGTTAGATTTTTACCTCAGATGATCTTAAACACAAGGACCTAACTCATACATAATTTCAGTGTCATTTTTAATTTCATTTATATTATTATTATTTTTCTGAATTCTTTTGGGTGTGGTCTTGACACAACAATTTTTTAATGCACATTATCTTCAATTTCTACATATGTCTGATTCTTTCTGCCTCTGTAGGTACATCCTGGTGGACTGGCTCGTGGAGGTGACAACCATGAAGGACTTCTCCAGCCTCACACTTCATGTCACTGTGGGATGTGTGGATCGCTACTTGGCTCTCCGCTCTGTGCCAAAGGCTCGCCTTCAGTTATTAGGCATCGCCTGCATGGTAGTCTGTACACGGTGAGAAAATCCCATCTCATTTCCATCTTGTAATTATTGTTGCGGTGATGAATATCCAGAACTGTATTTTGATTTTTATTAAAAGCAATTTCTCTGGAGATTTGACTAGTTTTTATGACACCCTTTGTTGTTGTTCTTACAGCTACATGAGTAAAGAAATCCTGACCATACGTGAGGCTGTTTGGCTTACTGACAACACCTACAAATATGAGGACCTGGTTCGAATGATGGGAGAGGTCATCTCTGTGCTGGGAGGAAAGATCAGAGTGAGTACAACAATTGACTGTGTGTATATATATATATATATATATATATATATATATATGTGTTCTTTAGATGTCTATTTTGCTGCCAAAGCATCTTTTGGAGGAGTCTTTAATTGTACATAAATTAAACGGTAATTTCTTTTATTTTCTTACAGAGCCCCACACTGCTGGACTATGGGGAGGTGCTCCTGTCTCTGCTCCCCCTGGAGAGGAGGACCACTCACCTCTTCGGCTACATCTGTGAGCTGTCTCTGCTCTACTCTGCTCTCGCCGAACCGCAGCCCGCCAAGCTGGCCTGTGCTGCACTCCTTCTCACACGGGCACTACATCACTATGGTAATAACACGCACTGACACACAAGTACAACCTGCCAGATTGAAAAGATGCACAAAGTCCCACTTTAAACACTGTCACATAATACAAAAACAAAGCAAAAATTTACATCTTTAGTTAAGTGTTAAGTTTATTTTCACTTTAACGTTTGTCTGTGGTCTCCCTCCTTGCAGCTCCAGTCTGGCCGGGCCAGTTGGCTGACAACACAGGCTTCTCCAAGCAAGACCTTGTCTCTCTTTCTGTGCTGCTCTATGTCAAGTGGTGAGTTTCTCCCAGCGTGTAGATGCTAGCCAAGCAATTTATTTTCTAATCCTCCTCCTTTATCCTCCGCACTCACCCAGTCTGTCAGGTCAAGATATTCACACATAGACATGTCTGCAACTATACAGACCGAGCACTTGAACTGTTTCTTTAACATGAATTCAAGTCATCAGCCATGATTAGATCAGGTATAATAATTACATTGGTGTTGCCATGACTGTGGGAGAGAAAACGTTGAAATAAGACCAAACAACAATCACGGCACATACAAAGGAGCTATTAACTTGTAGTGTGTGTGATTGTAAATAACGGGTCCATTAGCTGCTACTTGTGTACTGAAGTGGAGGTTAAACCCCTGCAGATGAAAATTCGGCTCATTGTTGCTCAGGAACATTGTTGTGCTCTCTTTGTATTTTATATTGATTCAGTATGGAGGTTCTTGCCCTAACAACAATGGAAGGATAATGATCAAATGAAGTATTCAACCGAACAACTGAAAAAGTGTGTTGCTTAAGTGGTTCAACACTGGTTTCCTATCTTTTTGGCTGCCTTTACCCCTTTTTAAAGAATGCACACAGATCAATTCATTACCCATAATAACTGGCTACACATTTCTAAAACAGTTTCAAGGAAAAAGATTGTTTGTCTCAGACTTGTTAGTTAGAATATATACATTTTTATACATCTGTATAATTTCTTGCATAATCAAATACATGCTGAAAATGGGAGGATAAATTATTGGGAATGTTGTACAGCAATGCAAATTCCACATCTGGTATTTGACAGCAGTCTTGTTTGGCATGTTAAAAATCTGATGAGCCTTTCCCAGCATGTTACAATTTTTCAAAAGTCATGTCATAAGCCTGGTGTTGCTTATTACTGAGACTTGTTCCAGTAATGACCTCAGCTCCATTTAATAATCTATGGTTTCCAACGTGGAAACAACACAAGAACAGAAACAAATGCAAGAAGTATTAACCCTTAGTCTCATTGATTCAACTTACTATGTAGCACTTTCTTAAAAGCTACATTTTATAATGGGCAATGTATGTATTTGTAATTTAAGCTACAGAAAATGTCAATGAAATCATTGCCCTCCATTTTTGGATCTCTACCATGACTCGCATGGCTATGACATCACTGCTTTCCTCCACGAGGAGATAACATAAATTGATTGGTGACGTGGCCGTTTCCTGCATGCTTACATAGCCATTGATTAGATATAGGATTGCTTATAACGTCTGGTGGGGAAGAAAATGGACAGCCACTGATGTTTTAAAGCCTAAGAGCCACAGAATCATAAAGGACAGCAAGAAGCACCTGTAGTGTGTGTCTGTGTGTGTGTGTGTGTGTAACCATCAGTGAATCTCCAACTGAGTCACAGAAACGTGCCTCAGGGTGAGTCACTCTGATAGGTGAGCGTTGTATCGACAAACTAATCCTCAAATGGACAAGTAACAAGATTTGCTTCTAAGAGTTGATTATAGATGTGCAGGAAGCAAAGTGGATCAAACTCAGTCATTTTCTCTTTTTTTTCTGCCCCTCTCTCTCCCCCTCCTCAGTTTCAGTCCAGATGTTCCCAAAGACTACAGACACGTGTCTCTGACTGGAGTCAAGCAACGGTTTGAGGACGATCTCTACCAGCACATCAGCAAAGAAAAGGTAATTTGAATTTTCTCTCTAACAGGCTCTCTAGAAAGCTCCTCTATATTCGATTTTTCTAAAAACAAAATGTGGCACTGCGCGTCTCCAATGCTCATGTGAATGTAACTGGTCCTTGATTTCTTCACAAGGTGATGGATTATAAAGAACTGTGTCAGATCCTGGAGATTCCTGAGGTGGAGCCTCAGATGGAGCCTCCCAGCCCGACTGGTCAACCAGCAGATATCCACACCTTCCTTGCTTCTCCATCCAGCACCAGTAAGAGGTAAGCCACTCCCCAACACACAGGTTTCCCATTACAGCCAGTTTGAGTTGAGTGGTGTATAAAGACATTTAAACATGATCTTAATGGTGCTGCAAAGGAATACGCAATGGAGGACAGCTATGACACTACACTTACTGCATAATGCAGCGCACCTGATGGCCCCTTGGACATTTTATGTTTGTCATTAAATATTTTATGATTATGTTTGATTATAGAGTCCTGTTGTGAGCATGCAGCCTTACTGGGCTTTCACTGTTTTTAAAGGCACTGGGCCACTGAATATTATCACTCTCTCAAACCTACTGTTGTATAGTAGAAGTATTAATATTTGAATTAATTCAACTCCATTATCCATTTGCATGTAGTTTTGCAATGCAGGCATGGGCTGTGTGGTGAGATGCAATATAATCATTTATTTATTGTGGGGCCAAATTATCCTTTATTGGTGTTCACACCACGGAAGACAAATTTAGCTATAATTTTGTTGCTCTCTTGATTATGTGAAAAGTCCAATTATAGTTGTTGTGGTTTATATATTTGGATCCACAATAAATTAGATGTGGGACAAGGGAATTGGTGATAGTTGGCTAATCGGTTTGAAACATTCACTTCTTATATCAGACACCAGGAACTGCGAAATGATACTAGAAAGCTGAATGTGATGCAGCACGCAAGAGCAGAAATCGACTCTGATGAAGCAACTATACGTGGCTAAGACTATTACAAAATCCCAGATAAAAACACCTGGTCATATTTTTTACTATATTCATATCATAGGTTCCCAGCTTTATAGAAAACTAGTAGAACCTTACTATTTAAGGCTGAAAAGTGACCCCTGCCCAGACCCCACTTCAACCCTTGCTCCTTTAGCAGTTCTCTCTTTGTGCCGAGTCTCCCGTGCTCTGTGACAAACACTGTGTCTTGTCCAGAAGGCTTTTTGTTTGTGCCATCTGTGAGACGCATCGGTGACTCACTGTAACCCACTGCTTGTCCACTCTCTCTCCCAAGGAGACGCGATGACGGCATGCAGAGCCACAGAGCCAGCTTTGTGGCAACGCCCACGGCTGAGCTATCCAGTCAGGAGGAGAAGCTGGTCGGCGACATTCTGGACTGGAGCTTGGACTCTTCCTGTTCGGGTTATGAGGGGGACCAGGAGGAAGAAGGCGTGGGGGAGAAAGATGGTGATTGTGAGTGTTGGAGAAAAAAGGAGGAACGGCCTGCGCACATTTAATGATGTGTGATTACCAGTAAATTCTCAGAGGTGTTATTCTGTAAAGTATATTAATGAGGTAATCCATACATGGAGGGGAAGAATGCATGAGTCAGTCCTCTGGTAGTATGTGACTAAAGATGACTCTGCAGTTGCAATGTCCCGCATAGTAAGAGAGCGCATAAATTTAAGCTATAACTTTACGCAGGCATTATGAATAAATGTGGATGAATGACCGTAGCTGCACAGACTAAATTACAGTCCTTTAATGTTCTATCAGAATGACTCACTGTCATTATCTTTCAATAGGTTCAGTGTTATCCATCAACCTGCTCCCTCTGAACGACGGGGATGAAAAAGTCGAGCTCTGCAGAGCTCTGTCCAGTGATGAAGACAGTTTCTGTGAAGTGGAAAAGGAGGTGAAAACAGATTCCCAAGGCCAGGAACCCCTCTCCTCCTCTGCAGACCTTCACAGTTCAGGCTACTCCTCTGTCCAGAGCGTTAGCCCCTCATCCACCTGCTCCTCCACCCCCCTTGTGCCTTGCACGTTTAAGACCTATGTGCCTTCCTTGGGTGCAGCCTCTGCCAACGCCCAACCAGGCTTCCATCTTCTGGTGCCCATGCAGAGGCCCCGGGGCACGTCCAGCAAACAAGTGAAGAGGAAGAACTCTGCAGCTCATAGCGGAGGCGAGATAGAAAGAGAAGAGGATGAGGACAGGGAAGAGGACAGGTATTCAACCAGTGTTGGGTTTCTCAGCCTATAGACGCTGGTTATTTTCTCCTCCAGCACTTTCCATTAGTTCTCGCGATGATCCGCTCTCCTCTCAGTCTGCACTGGTCCGTCAACTGTGCGAAGACCAGGACATTTTGAGTTTAAGACAAGGGAAAAACATATAAATATGAATAACCTAGAAACTTGCTGTTGTTTTACAATACATTTCTTTCATTGTTTACAGTTATTGGAATACCTCCATGAAACTAGACTCAGTCAGCTATTAAACCACTGGAACATAACTTCATTCTCCTCAGGACCCTGGTACATTGGTTGCCATTTTTTATTTTACAGCCTTCTGCAACAAAACTCAAAACATGTCATGTCACAGACTTGTTTGGGGAAAGTTTTCATTGTTAAGATCATGTTTTGGAAAGCCTAGCTGTCACCTCATTGTGACGATTTTTGGTTACCGTAGTTTCTGGTATGCACTGTTCGGGAAAATAATGTGTCGTATTTGGTGAAGGCCATCAATACACGACTACTCGGTCATCGTCTTTGTTGATGAAAATGTCTTATACTTACAACTTTTTTTTTTACTGTATTAATACTTGTTCAGTTTTGTACTAAGTTCTATTTGTGTTTGCCAAAGGTACTGTGGTGATGTCATTTTGTGTATTCAGGGGCATCGACTTAAAAAGAAACAGCTGTGAAATTAGTCTTTTATAGTTGTCTGCATCTTCTGTCGTCTTGTACAAATACACCTGATGTGCTGTTATTCATATTTGTTAACAATATTACCTTAACGGCATTGAACCGTTTTCAGGAACACCAGACCAACCTAAGGCTGTTAACTATGGAAATACTGACGAGCCAAGAACCACCATCGGAATAAGTATTGTACGGACCTCAGCCTCTCCAAGTGTTTGCTGCTGCAGTCTACTATTCATAAGATGAATTGAGGCACCCAATGGAATATGAAACTCTTGACATGCTGATAGGTTGAACTAGGTTTAGCACTTTTATCATAACAGAAGGGCAGCAATTCAATGAAATGTTACTATTTTTTTTTTAAGCTTGAACAATCAATACTTAAATATTTTTTGAATGGATTGGATTTGGCTCCTTGGAGAGAAATGGATGTTCAGACACTAAAGGAAAGATATATCTTGATGGCAGAGTACACATTGACTCAGTGATTATTACTGACTAAATACATTTTAAACTGTTGCTCAAAACTGGTTATAGCCTGTGTTTTATAGATGTACATAGTACCATATGTATAAAAAGAAGAATATGCCACTACTACTTGAAATTGTTATTGCTTCATTCCAAAAAGGCAGTTTTTTTATGTGAAGCTCGTTTTTCTACAATACAGTATTTCCTCACTAGTTCTGTGATGTGAATGTCATTTTTGTATTGAGTTCAAATAAAAAAAGCCATCATGCAAGTTTCTTAAGTGTCATTTCCCATGCATTGTCCACAACACAGAGAGTTTAATTTACTCTGAACTGTTTCCTGACTAATGGAAGTGAGATTGAGTTTTTTATATTCTGGCATTAATAGTATTGAAAATATCTATTTTCCAGATTATTATAAAAAACCTACTTGCAAATAGTTATGTATGAGCACGTGTTTAGCAGAGAAGTTAGTTGAATGTGAACTATACTGTATATAGTATAACTACATAAAGATATATATATGAAAATAGCTATAGATTTAAAATCATTCAGTTTATCATGTATAAAAGAGTTGAATGTGTTTTTTATAAAAAGTCAATTTCTTAATCGGATGCAATATGACAAATGAAAAGTAACACAACCTGAGACTAACAGCTGATGAATTAAATTATATCTGAAGATTATGTAGAGGTGAATTATAATAATAAAGCAATCAAATAAAACAAATATGGTGATGAAAACCTTGTATTTTATTAAGTTTGTCTGAGGCAGGATATTTTAATAATAGCAAACACACGCGCACACACGCGCACACACAGACACTTATTGTAATGAATTTGTGATATACATTTAACGACTATAAATCACGACTGTACACTAATGTGCAGAATGACACGTTCAGGAGAAAACAAACCTACCAGGCATGTTATGTTATAAATAGAGATTCAAGATTCAAGAGTTTATTATCAAATGCACAACAATAACATTAAGCAGTCGCTGGCAATGAAATGCTTCAGTCACAGGCTGTCTTCTAGCAATGCTCAAAGTAATTACAACCCAAAAAACAAAATTTGAAATAGTATAAAATAGAATATCAAAAATTTAAAATAGAAAATAAAATATATATATATAAATATATATATATTTATATATAACAACATCTTGAAAAACAGACATGGAGAATATTACAGCATGGAATGTAGGATTAAGAAGCGATGCGTATTAATGATGCAATTTTTCCCCACAGATAAGCACCAACTACAGCAATCTCTAGTCTAAAACAATATAGGAGACCTTTCATTATTTGTTATCCTTATTTTTTCAAGTACAAAGTTAAAATGCCTTTGTTAATATATTTATATGAGTGAAATAATAGTTATTTTTCCGTTACTACAAGGAACTTTAAAACAGTCATTGTCGAGACGTATAAAAAAGTGGTGCAATTATGTGCAATAGTGCAAATACTGTAGTTTTCTTGCAGATGTGGCAATGAAGTCCAGCTGTTGCGATCACGTGACAGGCCAGGTCCAGTGAGATCACGTGGTTCGTCTTGTTGACGTTGTGCCTACATTTTGCGATGCGTTCACGGACAGCTGCTGCAATGTCGCCCCGCTAGCAGGCACCGGAGCGGACCGACGGAGAGCAGCCCAGACCCCCGGACCCCCGGACCCGGACCCGGACCACCACACGTCCCGCCGGGTCACTCATGCCGAGCCGGGCCGAGCCTTGGCGGTGTCGGTGAAGGGAAGAAGCTGTGATGCTTTCGATGCGGGTGTGAGACAGAAGAAGGAGGAAGTGCTTTCCACCTCCGAGAGGAGAGCAGCCTGGTGGAGTTCACGGGTCCGGACCTTTGTTTTGAAAAGGACGCTGAAGAGGAACCGTCCCCGGGTCCGATCCCTCGCAGGTATTTGGCTGTTATTTGGTTATTATGTGTGAAAACAACGAGCTTTGTCCTTCCGTTATTAGCATTCATCAGCCTCCGCGGGGGTTTGAAGGGCAGGTGGATGATCCAATCCGAGGGGTCCACAGGGCTGCGGGGAACCAATCAGACACAAGGGAGGCGGGACCCTCACGTCTGTAATTAGGGCCCGAGCACCGACAGTGCGAAGGTCCTATCGAAACTGAGAGGATTTGTCTTATTAGGGCCCGAGTACCTATGGTGAGGGGCCCTATTGAATTTTCATGTATTTTAATTTCGCTTTTGGGGCTTTCTCAGGGCCTAGACATGCTCAAATACTCACCAAAGTTTGCAGGAAATCAAAAACCTTAAAAGTATTTGAATTAAGATGAAGATACATTTATTTGTCCCAAACACATGCACAGACATGCACAAGCACACTCATGCAATTGAAGGGAAGTTTAACCTCTGCTTTTAACCCATCTGGTGCAGGATAAACAGAGCAGTGAGCAGCCATGTACAGAGCCTGTGGAGCAGATGTTAGGGGAGTAAGGTGCCTTGCTCAGGGGCACTAGACAGGGTAGGGAGAATCCTCTTGGATTTTTGGACAGATCAATCCAGGTTCCTCTTTTTGTTGTTTCTTCGTGGAGTCGAACCAGAGACAAACCAGAGACCTTTTCTGTCCATAGTCCAAGTTTCTGCCACTAGTCCACTGCCTCTCTTCTGGAGTAATTTAGAATGGGCGTGTGCCAAAATGGCTCATCAAAGTGTTAAGCTGAAGGAATAACACTTGATTGTGACTCACTATATACAGACTAATAGATCTGTTCAGGTCAAAAACACTCTTTTCTCTCTTCAGATCGTTTTAATATTTCAAGATTTCACCATCTAAGAAATCAAGGAATCTCACACCACTGACACTGTGACATTAAACCAAACTGACAACAAATAACTACTGGCTTTAGTGGCCTTTTTGGCCATTTTCCACATTTTTACTTTGACGAACTTGTCGAAGGGCTTTCATCAGATCAACTGCATACTGAGGTGAGTGTCGTCTCAACATGATGGAGATGTAAAGCACTGCAAATTTTGCGTTTTGGTCACACAGTCTGACCGTGGCGTGGCATTAAGGTTTGATGAGTCACATCAAGATGATTGAGCTGCAGCTACAATATTGGTCACTAGAGGGTGAAGAGCTTGTTCACACATTGTTTATATGTTGGAAACTAAATTAAACTTACTGATGTGTGTCAATTAATGTTGAGAGATAACTTTAGTTCATGATTAAGAGTAAAATAATAATTTTTAAAGTGTACGTGACACGCTCTGACTGTGGTGTGAAATTTGGATGATTCCCCAAAAAAGGGATTTATTATAACTCTTCTGTGCATTGTTCTATCAGCCTCAAACCTCATTCACACATTCAAGGTCCCGTCCTGATCAGATCCATGTGTCAATATTGACTCGTCGTCAAAGCCCCCCCTGCTGGCTATAGGAAGTAACATGTTTTTAATACTTTGATGAACTGCTCCTGACCCAAGTCTTGAGACCATGGTTAGCATCGTGACATTTCCTCAAACCGGTTTGGTCAAATGTGAGTCACCTGATATGGAGACATTGGGGAAATGTGGCCTCATGTTATTGATCATCCTCTCCTCTACATGCATGTGACTATCAGTACATGGAAACACTCATATAACATGTGTGTTTGTCATATGAAGCCTTTCTCGTGTAGTTTCGACTAAAATCTAAAACTAAAAGCTTTGCTTGTCCAACTGGTCCAACATGTGGATGTCAACCTGTTGTTGTTTTAGTCTTCATCTCATTTGCATTTGTCTTCTTGTTCCTTGCTGTCTTCTCCTGCAGATGCTGATGTCACCTCCATAGCTGTCCCCCCCCCCCGCCCCGGCCTTGTGTTTTCTCGGAATTTTAATTCATGTGATAAGCTCGTGAATGTGTTAAAAATATTTCATTTTTCTCATCATGATCCTGCTGATGGCCCAATTTCACTTCTCCCTTTTTTTTTCTGGTTTTTGTTATGATGAACAGAAACCAATATCAGAAACTGACACAGTTGAGCAGAAGCTGTTCCGAAAGCTCAAAATGTCATTCTCTGTCTTTCTCCAACTACTGTAGAAGTCTGACGGGACCGAGCCCTGCACACGGATCCAAAATGGCTATCGCGAAACAATTTGGACTGCTGGTGTGGAAGAACTATCTCCAGCAGGTGAGTTTGAAGGAGTTGCACCCACACCCACTCGGAAAAGCAGTTTTCAGGCATGAACTTCGGAGGATCTCCAGAGAATTAGGTCGGGACTCTCTTTGGATGTTTCCTTTCACGCAAGCACAACCTAGCGGGAGATTATTCGCTCTGATGCGTTCACAACAACACAGGAGACTCGGCAGGATTCAGGTGAGGGCTGGTTCAGAGTGTCAAGGGACCAAAAGCTCCCTCGACATCTTTGTCCGTGTCCTCGGCGTGTATGGCAGCGCCTTTTCATCTGGAGACATTTGCATTATTTTAGTTTTGCGTCTGTCTCATGTTAGAAACATCATCAACGTGCCCGCCTGCTTGCTGTGATCCTGCAGAGGGGATCACCTGCTGCGTTCTGACATCGGAGGCTTTCGATCACCTGCGTTCAAAAATACAGCTCCTCCAGTTCATGTCTGAAAGCAGCTTGCGTGTCCTTATTAGGTTGTGACAATATTTGCGACTGTGAATTGTCGGCTATAGCTATGTTTACATAGCGGAGTTTCTTATGACAGTATTTAATAAGGTATTGGCTCATGTGCCATCATAAATACAATGTTTTTTACAAATTAATGAAGTTACCCAGACCCCACTGTGTCTGCACTGAGCTGCTGTATCTCAGGCTCTAGCTCGGTCAGCATGTTAGTGGCCGTCACATGATTTTCCTCACCTTATATGGCTGCCCTCGGGGAACTCATTATTTGTACAATTAGTCACTTGGTTGCTTTATTTATTTAATGTTGTGACATTTATCACGAGACAGGTATTATTACAAGAATATTTTTCTTTTATGTTGTTTTTTGATTCATGTGCCTTCGTTGTGTGTTGTGTGTTTTTGTTTTGTTGAGTAACCGGTTAAGCAGGTTACACACACCTGATCTTAATCAACAGGAAAGACAGGCTGTCTCACAGTAGCAGATCACTCATTTCTTGCACAAATATAAAGTTCATGCAACGTATTATCATCAGACTCAGGTTCTGTCTCAGTTTACAGTAGATGGGAAAGAATTTGATAGAGTCAACATTGCCTGATATTCAGCTTGGAGTCTTGGCACATTTCTTGCTGTGTATTTCTCTGTATGGCTGCTTGCGTAGCGACAAAATCAGCTGATGGTTTCAAAAATATTCAGAAATGGAATTGGTTATCGGCTGCATAACATGTTTGTGTGAGGAGGCAGCTGCGCCTTTACTCTTTGGCAACCCGCTGCTGCACAGTTGTGGTAGTCCAGAGACTCAAGAGACTCCATTAGGGCCGGGCAGGAAAAAAACAACTGTTGGTGTTTATTCACCATCTTGGCACCAGAACAGAGACTCAGGGTACATGTTGTTCATGTAATCTTTATTAAGGATGTAATGAACCATCACATCTTATGTACAGGACCCTGTAATTGAGGTTTGTAAAAACATGTCACCAATACAAAGACGTTACCCTGCATTAAATGTGCTTGTTCTTTGTTCAACAGTGGCCTCTAGCCTAGCTTGAACAAAATGTAAGCATGTGGACCATATGTAATTAAGGAAAATATCTATGCCCCAAAATAAATCTTTTACGAGGAACACAGAGATCGAATTCTTCAATAGAATTAGCAGATTTAACAAACTCTCTCTTCTACACTACTGAAGCTTTACAGTTCCCCAGTTGTATGGCAGCATTTGAGACAATTACCCCAGTGTTAAGTTCCTGAAGCGTTATATTCCACATGGAGCCGGTCCCACTGGCATCAGCAGCACCATGGCTCCCCTGAGTTGCAGCGCTGACTCAGGGGAACCAGCAGCACTGTGACACGTAATGACTTCAGAGCTTATAGTAAATGATACGGGCCTATAAATCTCATGAGTCAGAACAATTTAAATCACGATTCCTTATTTGCAAGAGTGTAGACGTGTCGTTTTTTAAAACAATTAAGAAAATACAGTCTGTGTCCTTGTTGTCTGAAAACTAACATCTTTAAAATAAATTAAAAAAAACTCAACGTGTTCATTTCCCCCTCACAGGTTCGCTCAAGACTCAGCTGTACACAAAACAGAATTATGCAAATGTGGACATAATATCAAATCTATTCATGGATTAAAATACTTTATATTATACATGTGCATGCAGAGGGAATGTGTCTTGGGGTTTATTTATTTCCCTGAGTCATAACTTTGATTTAGCGCCGTAAGGAGAGGGTCTGATATTGGCTCCCCTCTGAGATTGACTGTGTAATGTCCTGAAACTGTCCAAGTCACTTTGTCCTCCAATCAGTCGATAGGAAGACGGCGCCATATAAATTAGTCTTTATTTCCACCGTCTGCTTTCAACTCTGGGTAGTGTGAAAAGAATAAATTGATGCTCCGTCTCGGCTGAACATGATTTGTAGTTAGCATTTTCAAAACGTATTAACAGTTTTGAAATGGGGTTGTTTTTACTTTTGAGTGCCGTATTCTTCTTAGCTGTGTGTTTCAAATGAGGTTTTATTCTACTTCTATTCTAACGTAGGTTTCTAGTTTTTTAGAAGTAATCTGTGAAGCATGACATGGTTCATTAATGTCAGTATCTTCTCTATCTGCTCTTCATGTTCATTGATACAACAACATGTTCGCTTATATCCCCTTCAAAATCTCATTTAAAAAATGACTGATCATCTCTTTATTTCCCAGAAACGTCAAATCCTGGTGACTCTGGTGGAGATACTCCTGCCCCTGCTCTTCTCTGGCATCCTCATCGTGCTGCGTCAGAAAGTGCCTATTGAGGATTACCCGAATGCCACGGTCTATGGGAGCTACGCTGTCGACGACCTCCCCAAGAAGTTCATGCAACGCATGCAGCTGGCCTACGTGCCCGGTAACTCCAGTGTGGTGCGCCAGGTGGCGGAGGACGTGCGAGCCAGACTGTCTCTCTCCTCAGGTGGGTCATAGTTGGGAAGGAAATGGTCACCGGGTTCAGTTCACATGCAAATGTGTAGTGTTGCGGGTGGAAATCAAAGGCAGGAGGCGTCGTTCTCAAGTTAAAATTAAGCAGGTTTATTCAGAGGTCAGGAAACTGCGGTGTCTAGCAAATGATCATGCGTGGGCCCAGGCATGGGCCTCCAGTCCTACGCAGTAAGCTGCACAGGAAAAAAGGCGTTTTCACAAAGTGCGCACATCGTTTATATATCGATATACTGGGTGTGACAGAGGTTCTTGTACGCGCGGCCTCGTTGGCTGGTTCACAATGCAGTCCTGCCTTCCTGGCTCGTTGGGTCCTCCTCCTGGCGTCATGCTGAAAACAGCCTGTATGATTAACACATGTCAAGAGGGGGACCGTTGAGATAACACTACAACTGTTCCCTCAATTTGAATGATGTACATCTTCTCGACTCAGGCACAAGGTCAGACACAGAGCAAAACCACAGAAAGTGCAACGAGCATAGCAACGAACTGGTATCCATGCACATGAGAGAGGACGTCCCAGAACCAACACAATGAAGCGATTCATGAAAAGAAGATATGAAAGCCTGCTCTAAGTCTAATCTGTCCGCTGTGGCAGACTCCCTTTTTGATAAGGAGTCAAAGGCAGGAGTTGAGAAGAAGAACCACATGTCGTACTGTGTGTGTGTGTGTGTGTGTGAGGCAGGGAGGGCCAAGGTCCGCTCATTATCCTTGTGTGTGTGTGTGTGTGTGTGCGTGAGGTGCATGCTGAAGTTGAGAAGCAGAAGAATAATGTATGTGCGTTTACGCTCAAAGGACATGATGTGTATCTGACTACACGTTAAAGTGTGTGTATGTGTGTGAACAGTTGTGTATTGTCAATAGTAGGAATAGAAAAATGTGCCATTGGCCTGTCAGCGTAGCAACATAGACTGGAAACAGCCGGCCTGGTTTCATCTGAATAACAAAATCTGCCTAACAACACATCTAAAGCTCATAGACATAGTTGTTACCTCCACTAAGGAGCACAGGTTTTTACCCCTGTTGGTTTGTTAGTTTGTTTTGTAAACAAACAAGATCACAAAAAATCGACTGGACAGATTATCACAAAACTTGGTGGAAGGTTGAGGTATGGCTCTGGGAATAACATAGTAAATTGGGGTGAGTCTTGGAATGTTTTTTAGGGACTTTCTTTTAGTTTTTTGGGTGACTATTTCCCCAGGGAATAATTCATGTATTTAGATGACAATAAATCCGGCCTTCAGGGGACTAATATCTATATGTGTGCAATTTGGTGTAGCTTGATTGAATTTAAGGTGACTATTGGGCCTTGGTGGAGGTATAAACTCTACATTATAGTTATTTTATCTTCTGTAAAATCCGAAATGTTGAAATACGGTGTCAGGGGTTTTGTGTGGATCTATTTCCTCCTGATTTCAGTCTTGAGGCTCTGCTCCTCGAACAGGCTGTAGCCTTATATTTACAGGTCGTCGGAGGAATATGGATCTTCTAACATTCACCATGACAACAAATCAGAGCAAAATGTCAAACTACTGCTTTTAATATGGACATTGTCTGAATGTATCACTTCTTGAGTAAATGTCTAAGAATATTGATTCTTGGAAGACAATGGTTTTGTTAGTACAAAACAAACCATGACTCGTATTCATCATGACTAAAGCATATGGTCTGCACACACGATGGGAGCTGTTACTAGACCATTATAACCAGTGAAACATATACCTGAGCCTGGACACCACTCTTAATTCAGGGCAGACCTGGGAATACTGGTTTCTCTAGAAACAACCCACAGGAGATTAAATAGACCACACCCTTCTCTTGTGTTACACTGTATCGAGAGGGACGGAGAGGAGACACGGAGCCTATTGTAGCACAAGAGTACACTCCTTCTCTTTCTCTTACTGACAGAAGCACCCACGCCCTCTCTGCACGACCAGCAACCCAGATAAATAATGCGGACAGTTTAACTGACCGGTGTTCACACTGGCTGTTTACATATTTTAGGCATCGGAAAGATGCACAAACAGCAGCAGGGTGGGCCTGGCGACTGATTCTAGGCAGCAGGTAGACGGATCTGAGTGGCTGGAGGTTGTCCTGTACACAGCCGCATGAGATCCCAGTTCAGCCATTAATGAATAATTTAGCCCGTCTCCGTGCTCACAGGGAAAGGTGGAGGGGAATCAAGGCTAGTTTTTTATGCAACCTACATCAAACCAGAATATGTGTTTTGACTAAAGTAAGGGCTTCTTCGTGGAAATCCCTCATACACATGTAGATGCCACATCCAGCCAACAACAAATTATAATTCTGTTTATGTGTTGTGTTTTTTTTTACCTAAACACAAATAACGGGGGATGTCTTTCTTTGAACAAATTCAATTATGAGCAATTCTTTCTCAACAAGCTGATCCACAGTTTTTTTTTACAGCTGCTTTCCGAAATGAATTGAACTCTGGACATTCTCCTGAATTTTTTGGGATGGGCTGTATATATAAAGAAAATATAAACTTAGATTCAAGAGCTTTTTGAGATAAGGGCTGACACTGATGTCAATGTACTGTTAATAATGCTCTACCCAGACGCCACGCTTCGGACATTTTCCAACACATCTAACCTGAACTATCTCCTGATGCGTACTTCATATGTGAAATGCAAAATCTGGAATATCCCCCAGGAAATTGGGTTTGGACACATCTGAAAACAGCCTATTTCACCCCTTTGCAACTGCCAGATACAGCTACAGTCTGGGAATTACGAGCTGGTAAAGTTAAGAGCTGTGTGTCGAGTGCCTGGTGTGTTTAACAGGTTTTTGTCCTTTACCTGTTTCCCTCTGTGTGTGTCATATTTCAAGTGTTTGCTTAATATGACTGACCCAGATTTAACCCTGGGACCATTGTCTAAAAATGTTGTTCTCTGCATGACTCAGAATCAATAGCCTCACGTGTGCTTGATAAGTAGAATAAAAACTGAAATTGAGAAATTCAAGGCTTTAGAAATTGCTGTAAAGACAGTTTTTTGGGGGTTTTTTTCAGGTCGATTTGTGTTGGGTTTGTTACAGTGTCTTCTTTGTGTGTCAGCCTTGGAGGTTTCTCTTCCCTTTTTTATAATAGCTAGCATATGTGTCAAATAAAGCAAGTATCTGGGCCTGTTCAGTTGCACTTTTTCCTCCACCAGAATTGACGAGTTTTAATGAAAATATTGGCAAAAGATTTACGATGAAGGCAGGATGTTTTCTCGACCAACTTCCCGACTATCTGAGAGTAACGAGCACCAAGGCAGGGCAATGAGACACAGGCATGAAAACAGATGTATTTGACATAAAAAGCACATCGTGACCAATCCAATATTCTTAATATCTGTTTGTGTGTTTCTTTTCTAGCGCGTGGATTTGAAACAGAGGAGAGTTTTGACCAGTACGTGAAGCATGACCCTCAGTCAGGGAAGGTGCTGGCGGCGCTGGTGTTCGAGCACGCTTTCCACGACGATGAACCGATGCCTTTAAAGGTAAAACACACACTGACACACACTTGTCAATTTTCCCAGTGCCGGTATGGGCGCATTTGCAGCACGTTGTCTGTGTTGTTGTCTTGTGATTGCTTCAGGGACACTGCAGAGTCTTTTTGATACATCTACCTTATCTGTATTTTTTGTTTTATTTTAACAAAAGCATAACCTCATACTGTGTACGCTCAGAATGTGTGACAACTAATACTGATTCAGACAACGTGTTTTCAGAAACTCCATTTGTTTACATGTACATTCAACTGGTGCCTAAGCTATAGAGGGAAAATCTTAGAGCAAACTAGGGACGGGAATCGGCAGGGACCTCCCGATACGATACTATCACGATACTTAGGTGGCGATACGATATGTATTGCGATTCTGTAAGTATTGCGATTCGATATTACGATTTCCTGGGATTTCTTTTGGTTATTTTTTTTTATAAATACTGGACCATGGAAAAATGTTGAATTATACCTTCAAATACAACACAGTCAAATTCACTTAGAGCTTTACCAGTTTTATTTCAAATATTAACATTAACTTAATGACTGCCGGGCAGCCAATAGAGAAAATAAATAAAAATGTGCCCTATTATTATATAGCCCCTGTCAACTGCACACAAACTGACAGATTAAGAAATGTATGCCACCTAGGCTACTTTTAAACAATAAATAAAAGTAAAATAAATTAAATAGAATGGATAAAAGTTTACTTAAAATATAAACTTTGAAATAAACAAAAAGTAGGCTATTGTTGTTTGTTCGATGCAAAGCTAGTGCTTGGGTATGTTTAGATTCTTGTGCAAAAACAAGAGCTGGTCAATATGCTCTGGGTTGATGTTGCCCCCCCCATATATCCCCACCGTATAAACCAATAAATATGTTTTAAAAAATCGATTTGGGAGGCAGCATGGCGATTTAAAATCGTCATTCACAAGAATCGCGATTTCTAACTGAATCGATTTTTCCCCCCATCCCTAGACCAAACCTGGTCAAATAAGATATGACGGGATTATCTGCTGTCAATATACATGAAGTAGAATGAAATCAGAGTTGAAACCTTTCCTCCAGCCTAGCAGGAATAACGGAGGACAGATGAATTCATGTGTTTATCCAGTGTGGTCCCGCATGGGAAAAGCTTTATCTGGGTGTTAGAGGGATCTGACAGACTTAATAGGTTTGAAGACTTCCCACTGCCACAGCTCACAGCAGGATGGAGTTACTCCCACAAGAGAACAATAATAAAGCATTTGACGAAAGCAAATTGCTTTTCCTCACTCTTCTGTTTGTTCCAGTCATATATAGATCAGTCAGCCATTTATCACAGCTTTAATAATCAAAGCTGAGAAGAAAGAGGAGCCAAAGTCTTTTTCTCCTTGTTATCGTTTGGATACAAGTCAGTACGACTGCGATCATTCACTGTGAAACTGAGATACTCTGCCATAAAACATATTTATTATTTGTCCCTTCTTTTCCATGTCATATTTATGTTTATTTCAATGTTAAGGGATCAGTAAAGACAAGCCAAGTGCATGTACCAATGTATATATATATATATCGTCTTACGCTTATCCCAGATCAGGTGACTGAGGCAGCTGGCTAAGTAGGACATCCCTCTCCCCAGACATCCTTTCTAGCTCTTCCTGAGATGTTCCCAAGCCAGATGGGATATGTAGTCCCACCAGCGAGTTCTGGCTCTAACGTGTGGTGACCTCCCCATTGGACATGCCCAATAAACCCCCAATATAAGGCACCCAGAAGGCATCCTGATTAGATCCTCTAACCTCCACAACTCTCCGCTCTTCAACAAGAAGACTCTCTCCGGCTGCTGCTCCCAGCTGCCTCACCTCTCGCCTGAATAATGCAGAGGACTTGTGGCTGATTTGACCGTGTCTGTGTAGAGAATCTCCCGCTGTGTGGTGCATGTGTGGAAGGCAAACTGCAGTTAATCTCCATCGCCAATTCTCTAGATTTTACCCGCAGGTCATGTCTGAAAACGTCCTCTTTCCCCTCTCTCTCTCACACACAGGTGCGCTACCACCTGCGGTTCTCCTTCAGCCCGCTCAATGCCCCAATCAAGGAGAAGTCCGAGCTGAACCCGAACAGTGACCTGGACTGGCACACACACCGTCTCTTTCCCCTTTTTCTAATGCCAGGGCCGAGAGAGCAGCATGACAGTGATGGGGGCACGCCAGGTATAAAATCCTCATATTTCTTTCAAATAAGCATTAGTCCTAAACATGATATTTTGATGCTTGGACAGAGACTGTGATTTATGAGAAGCTCTTAATTTCCCACTATCTCTCTCGAGCGAGAGCCCTATCTTCAGGCTGTGTTTCCACGGCAACCATCTTTGGCACGATCAGGTTACAGCACGGCCTTTCATCATTTGTGAGCCATTTGTTAAGTGTCAGGCACCGTTCAGGTGACATCGCATGCTCTTAAACTTAATCCTCAAATGCAGTGGATATGTCAGGTTTAAATTATGTGATTATGATTAACCGGGGATAAGAGGCGACACTGCTCTGTTGTCACCAAGAAGCTCTGCAAATCTGTCTCATAAGCTGCTTTTAGAGAGGCGGTGGACAAGTGGCAGAAACTTGGACTTTGGGCAGAAAAGGTCTCTGGTTCGTCTCTGGTTCGACTCCACGGAGAAACAACAAAAAGACGAACCTGGATTGATCTGTCCAAAAATCCAAGAGGATTCTCCCTACCCTGTCTAGTGCCCCTGAGCAAGGCACCTTACTCCCCCAACATCTGCTCCCCGGGCGCCGTACATGGCTGCCCACTGCTCTGTGTGTCCTGCACCAGATGGGTTAAAAGTAGAGGTTAAATTTCCGTCCTTGCATGAGTGTGCTTGTGCATGTCTGTGCATGTGTTTGGGACAAATAAATGTATCTTAATCTTAATCTTAGAGAAGCACTGAACTCTGTAGTTCCTCCATATTTTCTCCGGAGAAGGTGCTTGTGTGAACGCAAATTTTGGAGACCCTCTGCTGTTTCTGAGGATTTTTTCTCCCTTGCCTCCTAGTATGTGTGACAACAGCAGGGAATCCCCAGCTGGATTCAATGCGAACAAGTGTGTGTGTTTGTGTGTGTGTGTGGGGGGGTTTGTTGACGATTCTCACGTGTGACCGACGCAAATAAGAAGAAAGCAAGAAATCCAAATATCTCCGTAGCCAATTGTCCAGATTTGACCCGCAGGTCATGTTTGACAAAAAAACTTTAATGAATTGCCAAAGGTGAATGCAACTTTAATTGGATGCGGAGGCATACTCCAGAAGATGAAGTTTTCACAGCAGCATTAAATACACCAACAAGCTTTTTGGATCTCATATATATGAATGTCCAACTTCCAAATGCATCATCACTCACCACTGCAGCTCCACTTTTCTGCCTCAAGGGCTTTTACCCATTTTAATGTTGAGCTCTGGAGAGACTATGGGACTTTGTGGAACAAGGTCACGTAGAAAGTGGGTTTGCTCCACGAGAAAATCCTTGGAACCCTGATACAGTATCTACAAAATTGAATAACTGCTTTTTTATTTTTCAAAGGTTATAATCGAGAGGGCTTTCTGGCGGTGCAGCATGCAGTGGACAGAGCCATCATGCATTCTTACAACAGCACTGCTGCTGCCCCTCTGCTGGGACAGGTCAGAGTGGTCCTGTCACGGTTTCCGTATCCTGCCTTTATATATGACGTCTTCATCCTGGCCATTCAGAACCAACTGCCCCTACTTATGGTGCTCAGCTTCACGTACACATCCCTCAACATTGTACGATCCGTCGTGCAGGAAAAGGAGAGGAAGCTCAAGGTGTGTTTCTGTGTCTCTGCGTGGGCTGCTCGGACAATTCGCAATACAGTAGAGCCAGCCAGTCTGATCCTTTGTCTCGTGCATTTCAGGAGTACATGAGGATGATGGGTCTCAGCAACTGGCTCCACTGGAGTGCCTGGTTCCTCCTGTTCTTCCTCTTCCTCTCCATTTCCAACTTTTTTTTTACCCTGCTGCTCTGTATCAAGGTGAGTTTGTGTGACAGATTGTCATCAGTTAACACAATATTTCCAACATGTAATGCCATTGCCACATATTCAAGCAAAGGAAACTGCAATAAAAGGATTTTTGGAGGCTGATATTAGGGAGTAAAAATTCCTATTAGAGTGATTCCTTCAAAGTCCCTATGACAATGAAATGTAATCACAGATTTGTTTTTACAAGATATACAGGATAGTTTACATTTGAACCATGACCTGTTTTGTACAAAACTAATAATAAACATTTTTGTTGTTAACTTAAATGCTCTTCTTTTCTGCATTGTTTATTCTGTTAAAAGTTCATTTTGGCGTATGTTGGCAAACATGAATTAATATGTCTGTGAAAGGGAAATATCGGCTTCAGTACAGTTGAACAGTAACTTGATGTCTTGGTTCAGAGGCAGTAAACATGTGAGTGATAACTGAGCGCTGGATCTGAATGTGTCGTTTCAGGTGAGCCCTAACGGCGCCGTGCTGAGCTACAGTGACCCCACGCTGGTCTTTGTCTTCCTGCTCGCATTCACTGTGGCCACCATCAACTTCAGCTTCATGATCAGTGCCTTCTTCTCACGAGGTGCGTGTTTCTGTGTCCTCCTGCGCTTTCATCACGTCTTCGTGCTTTGCACTGCACGTATGTTAACTTCAGGAGCAGCAGGCTGAAATGTTCAGTGCGTGCAACAGTGCGTGGTCTCTCAGATGTAGGTCAAAGTGTTTGTTTTCAGCTTTTCTCTGATCCAAAGCGTAAAAGCAGCAACAAAGGGCTCTTGAGCTACAAAAAAAACCCTCCTACACAAAGTTATATGGTAATTATTGTTATTAACCCTCTGGAGTTAAATCAGGTTGATGATTCTTGTTTGTTTTCAGGTCCAATGTGTTGATATACTATGTCAAAGTAAAATTTGGTGCTGAAAAAATATACCAAAAATAGGAAAGGGTGTTTTTAATGTGACACATAAAAGCAAAATTAAAAACAAGCCAAAATACCCCAAGACTCCTCAGGGTTGATTACATAATGTCCCTCTATGTTTGGGTATATATTTGATCAATATTAGCTAATCCAGGCAGCACATTTAGAAAGGTGCCATGTCTCGGTGAAGAGAAATGCATTGTTAGCAAGTTCTTAGCAGTTTCCACCTGCGTCTCAGCGTTATCACAATTCCTCTCCTTCTTTGTGCATTTCACTCTTCCAGAATTTCTCGTTCAAACCTGCGGCCCCCCCTTCTAAAGAGGCTCGGATTGCACTTGCTTGCTAGTCTCTTGCAAAACAGCCAAGGGCTTATTGCAACAGCAAGTACGATTACGTACAATCGTGATTGGTTATGTTTAAGCTTTAAAAGCCTTTTGGTCCGTAGGGGCAGAGCAGAAGAGAAAAGCTAAAGTTTTACAATGAGGTTTTTAATTTCTCTCTCCATTAATTTCGATGGTAGTTGTGCCCTGTTGTGCCCAGGCTGTTTTCCTTTATTGCTTAGACATAATGTGGCTTAGTCCTGCTAGTGTCATTTTTATGATCGGGCGCTGGCGACAGACATAGCCAGAGGCATTATGGGTGCTGGTGGTCTGGCCGTCCTTTTGTCCCACTCTTGAGAACATAATGTTTCAGGAATGTTGGGAGAATTTCTTGGTATAAAGGTTCACCTGGGCTCGATGACAAACTGATTTGACTTTGGTCGTCACAGGTCAAGGTCACTGTGACCTCATCAAACACGTTCTTTGCCACATTAATATAAATAACTCCAGAATGGTCTGAGGAAGTTCCTTCAAATTTGGCACAAATATTCACTTTGCCTCAAGGAGCTTTTGTTGATTTTTGCATAATTCAGGAATTCATATAAAATAATAAAATAAAAATATACTTACTGCCTTTTTATTAAATCCCATCTTACTGTCTTTACCACATATAATAAATGCATCTGTTCAGACATGGGTCTAAACTGAAACTTGACATCCTTTCTTTTTCCTTGTGCTACTTTTAGCCTGATTAATTGTCCAACTGTAAATCATTGAATCAGGACCGTTTAACTGAGTGGATTAAAGAAGCAAAAGAATCCATTTACAAATGTTCTTTTCTCTGTGACACTTTAAAGAAATATGAAGTTGCTAAAACACAAAGAATGTTACTGACGAAGCCCGACTCGGTTTTTCTTGTCAATGATGATGGAAGTGGAAAGTAGGGCTTTTACAGAAAATTGGCCAAACCAACAAAAAGGACCCTTAAGTGCCTTCAGTGGACTATTTCTTTCTGGCTGTGTTGGTGTGTGCAGCTGTCTGAACACTTCTCCCACCGTACCCTACTCTTTAGAAACCGTTAATAGCTCTTGATCAATGGTCCAGAAAGGCTCAAAATGTCACGTTGTCTGCCACAAGTACCACTTCATGCTGCACAGAAATAGAAGTAAAAACACCTTTCAAAGTCTCTCCTTCTTTCCATCACTCGCCCTTTTCCTGAATTTCTCCCCCATCCTTCCTTTGTCCTCTCAGCAGCTCTCACAGAATCCGTCTGTCAATCAGAGAAATAGATTTTACCGCAAACATATATTTTGTCGCATATAAATGTATCTCTCTCAGCTCTACAAATCCATGTGTGGTGCTCATCTTCTTCACGCTTCATCTGTGTGTCTGACAGCGAACAGACAAGACGAGAGCTTGTTTCTTGGTCAAACATCATCTTCTTTATTGCTACATGGATCTCGTTACTTATCAACATCACATTACATTATCCAGTGTTTCTTTCTTGTTGTGTCTCTCTTTAGCCAACGTGGCAGCAGCAGCGGGCGGCTTCATTTATTTTCTGAGCTACTTGCCTTATTTGTTCCTGTGGCCACGCTGGGACTTACTGAGCCATGCCCAGAAGGTGTCAGCCTGCCTTATCTCCAACGTGGCCATGTCCATGGGTGCTCAGCTCATTGGAATATTCGAAGGCAAAGGTGAGCCTCTCTCTCGTGTTTAATACAAATTAATAAAAGATGTCAAACTGCAGCCTGTAAATATGGAGCGATTCTTTGTTCCTCTAAGTCTTTTTAAAAACGGAGTTATCTTTGAAGTTAATCTTGTCTTTCTCGTCCTCCACAGGCACAGGAATCCAGTGGTCGAACCTGTTTGACTCTGTCACTGTGGACGACGACTTCTCCATGGCCCAGGTTATGGCCTTGCTGCTGTTCGACTCTGTGCTTTATGGGCTGGTAGCCTGGTACATGGAGGCAGTTTTTCCCGGGGAGTATGGAGTGCCTCTACCGTCCTACTTCTTTGTACTGGTAGGCTGTTCACCAAGCCGCTCACGCATGCATGCACACACATACATTAACTGAGGATGTAACCAAATACAGATGCATTAGTGTGAGCATGGACAGATAATGCAATAAAAACAGATATGGATTCTACAGATAATTGCAAGCAGAAGGTCCTTGAACCACATTGCGTTTGTCCCAGTGTCCCAGTGGCTTTCCTCTTTACAGCAGAGTCAGTCACAGATTCAAACATGAGAAGTCAAATTGAGAAGTGCAACGAAAAAGAAGGAAGTCTTGTGCGAACAAAATATCACCTTAATCACCTTTCCCATTTCATGTATTAGTTAAACTTGTGAGATTGGATAGTTTGTATTTAACTATGAATTTACTCACATTTAATGGGTTTGGTCAAGAGATGTAGTTGAAAAGTTGTTTACCTTTGTTATCCCAGGATTTCATTTATTTTCGGCTCAGAGACTTTGTTATCAAATGATGAATTTATTTTTCCATTTTTCTTTTTCCCCCTTTATTTAATGAAGAACGACCCATTCAGCTCCGATGACAGCATCAGGTAGTTGTAAGGTCATGGCTGATGTCTCCCGTTTAGTCTGCCGTAGATTAAAGAAATTCCTGCGGTCAGAGACAGAAACGGTCTGTGATGTGGTGACAGCACGGGGGATTGAAAACGAGAGGTCGCAGCTTATCGGCCAGAGGAAATCGTTGGATTCAGCCAAGGAGAATAACAGGAAAAGTCCGAGTCTTTTCAGCCAACACAAATGTTTATCTTTATAAGAACTGTGGACAATCACAAATGGCCGTGCCTTTTACACATACACAAAAATAAACACTTTCTACTCTATTTCCCAGGATTCAGGGTGTGGATTAGACTCTGACGCACTTTACTCTGTGACCATTGTGTGTTTGTGGGAGTGAGATAATGTTTCTACAGCTTCGAAAGTGGAGGAGTAGCTCTGGTTTTTAGGAAGTGCAGCAGGGAGTGAGGTTGAGTGCGGAAACAGTTCTGTGTAGCGAGTGTATGTTAACAATGTTAATGTCGGCCCATTCTCTCTGTCTAGCGTTTTTATGACTGGTCTAGTTCCTCTGCCTCCCTTGTAGCATCCTGTGATTACCTTGCTTCATTCATATTGTGCGAAATATGCAGTGTGCAAAATGAAATGCACCAATATGTTGGAAATATACGCTGATATTATGATACCATTTGTAACGAAAACCTTTATTCTATCCCTCATCTTTCCTCTGCCTCTCCCTCTCCTTCAATTTCTCTCGATCTCCACATCGGCAGCCTTCATACTGGTGCAGCAGCCCTCGCATGGCTCTCGTGAACGAGAAAGAGGAAGAGGAGGATGCAGAAAAGGCTCTGAAAGGAGAGTTTATAGAGGAGGAACCAGCTGGATTAGTCTCTGGGATCAAGATCAAACACCTTGTTAAGGTGAGCAGCAAAAAAAAGAACACTGTGGCCCAGAGAGTCAGCATGACCCCTTGCTTAGATTGGTGCAGGTGGCATACACGGTCGTAACAAAAATCTATTGCAGCAATTAGACGGTACCTTTATTTCCTCTTAGGATTTGCATATAAAGGTTTTGGGTTTGTTCTCTCGATAGGAATTCCGAGTGGGCAACAAGACGCGTACAGCGGTGCGGGATCTGACGCTGAACATGTTTGAAGGACAGATCTCGGTGCTGCTGGGACACAACGGTGCTGGGAAGACGACCACGCTGTCCATGCTGACAGGTGAGCAGGATATAGAAAAAAGCAATTTGCACACAGATAAGAATAGATGCCACCTACACGATATTAACCCGTATTTATGCTGGTGTTTGCAGGTCTGTTTCCTCCCACCAGTGGCAGGGCCTACATCAACGGCTACGACATCTGTCAGGATATGTCCCTGATCCGCCGCAGCTTGGGACTCTGTCCCCAGCACGACGTTCTGTTTGATAACCTCACAGTCAGCGAGCACCTGCTTTTCTTCGCTCAGGTACTCGCACAATCACGCTGGTATACATGAAACTACTACACAAACATGCACACCTACTATACAGTTACAATGGGGTCCAAATTCTGAGACCACTTTATTAGATGTTTGTGTCACTATTAGGGATGGGGGGGAAAATCGATTCAGTTACGAATCGCGATTCTTGTGAATGACAATTTTATATCGATATGCTGCCTCCCAAATCGATTTATTTATTGGTTTATACCTGGGGGGATATATTGGGGGAGCAACATCACCCCAGAGCATGTTGACCAGCTCTTGTTTTTGCACAAGAATCTAAACATACCCAAGCACTAGCTTTGCATCGGCTACATGCAAACAACAATAGCCTTCTTTTTGTTTATTTCAAAGTTTATATTTTAAGTAAACTTTTATTCATTCTATTTAATTTACCTTTTATTTATTGTTTAAAAGTAGGCTAAGTGGCATACATTTTTTAATCTGTCAGTTTGTGTGCAGTCGACAGGGGCTATACAATAATAGGGCACATTTTTATTTATTTTCTTTATTGGCTGCCCAGCAGTCATTAAGTTAATGTTAATATTTGAAATAAAACTGGTAAAGCTCTAAGTGAATTTGACTGTGTTGTATTTGAAGGAATGATTCAACATTTTTCCATGGTCCAGTATAAAAGAAATCCCAGGAAACCGTAATATCGAATCGCAATACCCACAGAAATCGTAATACATATCGTATCGCCACCTAAGTATCGTGATAGTATCGTAGCGGGAGGTCCCTGCCGATTCCCGTCCCTAGTCACTATACATTCTCTCAGCTAAATCCTTTGTTGTTCCACACATAATTTCCAAATTATACATTTATTTCATGTTTTTTTAAAAAGACAAAACTCCATTATTATAATTGGCCCTAGTCCCCCCCCCCCACCACTCTCAAAAGGAAAAGCTGTACAGATGATGGATAGATGAATGAGTATTATAATATTATTTCCATAACTGTTATTGTAGCCGCAGCAGTTTTACTGTACCAAGAGATTAAATTTAGCATAAACCTTCCACATTAGTTTCATTAAGAGCATTTTTTTTCTGGGACCTCCATCTTGGTGTCCTTCCACAGTGGATTATTCTATCAGCTTATTGCTATTTTTCAGTTCTTCTAAATACTAAACTTTCCCATTTGTAGAGCCTGGTAAATGCTGGTGGTTAACTCTATTTGTACTTGTGTCTAGTTGAAAGGCTACTCCAAAGAAAAGATTCCAGACGAGGTGGACAGAATCCTCCGTGTCCTGAACCTCGAGGACAAGCGGCACGCTCGCTCCAAGACCCTCTCCGGTGGCATGAAGAGAAAACTCTCTATTGGCATTGCCCTCATTGGAGACTCCAAGGTAAAAATAATTTAACTGTAAAACTGCCGATAAGCCTCAAACATTGTTATTTGTCAGAACTGCCTCGTACCGCTAGATACTGATGCAACATATTATTAGAAAGCTAAGATTCTTCCAATGATGTAAGCCATTTCAAGATCCGATCACCACAGCCGGTACAATTAACGTCTCAGTCAAGACACTAACACAAAAAAAACAATCACAAAGTCGACGTCACTCACCTAAGAAGCATCATATTAATCCACAGATCGATAACATTCCAACGAAAACAGTCTTGGTACAAAGGTCCAGACGATCCAATCCAGTAACATAATCTGTCCAAAACACACTATTACATCAAAGAATAGCCACAGTCAGCTGTTGCGTAATCTCAGCGCAGCCAGCATCGAGATGTAAACAACATGAAAGATGTTTATTGGTATAAATATTAAACCACATGACTGGTTTCGCCTCCTTTATATAAAAGTATGATTTTGAGTTTAAAAGTAGCCTTTTTAGCCTAGTTGGTTACCATAGTTCCAAATGGCCTTTGTGGAAAACGCCTAGACATGCCCTCAGGAAAAAATCTGTGAAATATTCATTTTCTGTGGTATTGTTATCAAATTTGAACTTGTGCTAGTCAAGGCTTCATGCTCGGGTCCCAGTGTGTTTTCCAGCTCATAAGTCCCAGCTAGAGTCATCTGCAGGCATCTGTTTAACAAAAAATATTCAGGCGGAAATAAAAACCTTCTACTTCACTGTGTTCCAACTGCTATTACTCAATGTCAGTAGCACTTAGACTTCTGACTGTTTGGGGGAAAAGTTCAGAATGTTAACTTTCAAAAGAGACCAAGATCATGCATGTACTCCAAATGGTTCAAGAACAGCTTTCAATTTACATTCGGTACTCCTCAGACAGGCATTTTAGGCGAATCTCACCCGCTGCTTATGAGGCTACCAAGCATTATTCAGCGTCATTCATTATGTCATATCTCTCCACCTCAATGGACTCCTCTTATCTTCACCCATCTCTAGGTTGTAATGTTAGATGAGCCCACATCGGGTATGGACCCCTCAGCTCGACGGGCCACCTGGGACCTCCTGCAGGGGGAGAAACGGGGTCGCACCATTCTGCTCACCACGCACTTCATGGATGAGGCCGACCTGCTCGGTGACCGAATCATCATCATGGCAGGAGGGGAGCTGCAGTGCTGCGGGTCACCGCTGTTCCTTAAGAACAAATATGGTAAGTGGAGGTTGATGTCGAAATGGCTGCGGACCATGTCCTTCTCAGAGTTGATCGATTTTTGGAATGGTTGTTAAAAGACAGCTGTCCCTTTTTATAGGAGCTCACAGGAATTATAAAAATATATAAATTCTTGTGAACACGATATCAAGCATTGTACAAACATTCAGTTGGACTCAACGATGACCTGATTAGATTCTCGTGGTCATGGTCATGGTGACCTAACTTGTATTATCAGATGTCGTTCTTGCTCGTGAGAATTGAAAATCTAGTGATGAAGTGGAAACACGTGATCACCATGACTTATTACAGCGGCTTATTCATTTCCTGTGCTCACCAGGTGCTGGCTACCACATGGTGATAGTGAAGGATGCTCTTTGTAACGTGTCCGAGATCACCCGCCTTGTCCACATGTATGTTCCAAACGCCACGCTGGAGAGCAGCGCCGGAGCCGAGCTCTCTTACATTCTGCCCAAAGAAAGCACCAGCAGGTGAGTCAGTCTGGTCTTTGTTCCTCTGTTGAATACTCACAAAAACACAGTGGAAAGAGTGAAGTGGTCTAATGGTTCGAACCAGCACTAACCAGAAATCACCTCGGCTCGGCTGAACCATATGACTAAAGGATAATGACTCTGGCTTCTGTGAAAAGAGACCTTCACTTGAGAATTGTCCCAGAATGAATCAGGAAATCTATAAAAGAATATGAAATCGCATCCGTTTGTATTTCCTACCTCACAGTGGCCTTTCTTTTTCTCTCTCTTTCTTCTCTTGGGTTTTTTATTATGATATGATTATTCAATGAATTTTGGCAGCTTTAGATTCAACAATAGCTTTGCTGAGTGACAGCCTTTATTTCACTGTGTGTAATGTGTTTCCCGGAATTTACTCTTTTGTGAATGACTCCTCAGTTTTGAGCTGCTGTTCGCTGAGCTGGAGATGAACAGAGAGGAACTGGGCATCGCCAGCTACGGAGCCTCTGTCACCACCATGGAAGAAGTTTTCCTCAGGTAGGAGAAATAGCACATGGGAGGTCATGGGGATCATTTTCTTTTATCAGTAGAATCTGATTTGGGAGTAACTGTCTGGCACAGCAATATCAACCATGAACCTGAAATCTGCTATTGAATCAGCTGTTTCTCTCAGTACCCAGGGGAAGACTTGAGATGGTGGTAGAGCTTTAACTGTCATGGCTCCTGTGGGATAACTGTCCTTTATCAATCAGTCACGCTATACCTCAGTGTCGTCTTTATAAAGATTAATAGGGCCTGAGCTCTGACCTGAGGCCCTATTGAAATTGTAAGGATTATTATTTATATTATTCAGGCAAATTAATTGGCTTTCTGAGAGCTTTACCATGCTCAAATTCTTACCAAAATTTGCAGAAAGTTAGAAAGTGGTGAAAATTTACGTATTCTGGAGGAATTTTCAATGGGCGTCCAGAAATGGCTCAACGGTGCCCCCCGAGACCCCCGGAATGTGTTCACATTGACCGATCTTCACAAAAATCGATACACAGGTGTATCATGACCAGACAAACAAAAAAGTCTCATATTATTATTATTATTATTGCAGTTTACAAGGTGAAACATTTAATAGAATATTAAAGAGAAGAAAAAAACATTTTGTGGAGATAAACCCTGCGGAGTCTCTCAATTTTAATAAAGTTGTTCCGACTTTCAAATGCATCTATTTTTGGAACATTTAAACGGTTTCTATCCCAGGTTCATAAAATCCCTTTTCTCCTTTTGTACACAAAACCACATCAACTCAACCTTAGTGTAAAATGGAACAATTTGCAGGTCTTAGTGTACACATCTCAGTTCCAGCTGCCTGCTACTTAATGAGCATTTATTTCTGGCTCCCGTCGACTCGACGTGCGTATCTGTGGCAACGAGCACACGAGCGCATCCACTGCAGACGGCTGACTCTGCTTCACTTGCACGAGTGTATGGCATCGCAACAGGCCTCATTATTTACGGATCACACTGAGAGGCTATCTCCGTGTTCTGGTCGTCTACGCTACACAGCAAACATCAAACATGACCCACAGAGAAAGCTGCTGTTTCAACTTTTTCTCGTTTAGCTCCCGTCTCGAGTTCAGAACATTGCAGCCGAGAACGTGACTTGTCTTTCAGATAGTAGCATTCCTACCATTTAAAATGGTTTTATTGTTCCAAAACATCTAATGACCAACAGAAGTAAGCTGCAAATGTGGCATTGCAGGCAATTGCCATTTTGGAAATATGATGTTGTAGAGCTCAGTTTATTCACAATTAGTTTTTTCATTCCTTAGAAATAAAGATGTGAAGATGTTTGCAACTAGGCTCACAAAGGCACAGTGAACCTGGCAGGACGAGCGTGTCTAATATAGTTGGATCGGCCTTGGACGGGATGATCTCAATGATAATTTAATTATAAGGCCTATAAATAGTTTTATTTGAAAGCAGCCCTGGTTTGCTTTTCTTCTTTTATTAAAAAATAAACAGAGGGAATGGATTTGCACAGCTAGTGTTTCTCGTTAAACAAACTAAAAGAAATACAAATAAATCAATCTTCAACTGTATATTCATATACAGTTTTTCTAGTCAGTTGCTGTCAAAACTGCAGACTTCAATTCACCTTTTAATGCTGTTTTCTGTTTGTCTCCTTAACCCTTTTTTCTGTATGTGCTCAGAGTGGGAAAGCTGGTAGATTCCAGTTTGGACATCCAGGCTATCCAGCTGCCCCCCCTTCAGTACCAACATGAGAGACGGTCCAATGACTGGACCACAGACGACGCCAGCAGCATCAGCGGCATGACCGATGTCACCGACTTCACCGACAGCGGCACTCTCATCTCAGAGGACTGCTCCAACATCAAGCTCAACACGGGGGTGAGACAAAGAGGAACCAACTGCTTTTTTGGTCGTTTTTTTTAATATCGTTCACATGGCTCACATTTCACTTTCCCTTTTTTCTCCCCCCGTCCCCAGGTCAGACTCCACCTGCAACAGTTCTATGCCATGTTCCTGAAGAGGGCGCTGTACAGCTGGAGAAACTGGAAGGTGATGGTGGCTCAGTTCCTGGTTCCTTTGGTCTTCACTGTCGTGGCCCTAGTCGTGGCGCGCACTTTCCCCAGTCACGAGAACGCCCCTCAGCTGAGGCTGGCCCTCAGCCGCTACGGCCCCACCAAGGTCCCTCTGGCTCTGCCGCCCGGGGCCAGTCCCCTGGCTTCTGCTCTGGCAAACGCATACACCTCACAGCTCTCCGCCCAGCTAGGCCGACTCGTCAACATCACCGGTGAGCCGAGAGAGAGCGAGACATGGCTTGTCTGCTCGGTTGAGTGTTTACTGACCACATGTCCTCTCTCTGTTCCTCTCCCTTCAGACTTCACTGAATACATCCTGACCCAGGCAAAGGAGGAGGGAGGCAGCTTTAACGAGCGCTGTGTGGTGGGTGCAGCCTTCCGTGGCCACAGCAGCCAGTTCACTGAAGCCACGGCCTACTTCAACAACGAGGGCTACCACACACCTGCCACGGCTCTCATGATGGTGGACAACGCTCTGTTCAAACTGATAGCGGGGCCGAATGCTTCCATAGAGATGGGAAACTACCCCATGCCGCGCAACCTGTCGGAGATCGCCCAGGGCCGGCTGACCGAGTGAGTGCAGGGGGGGGGGGGGGTGAACAATTAGCCTGATATCAATACTATTGTCTCCACCAGGTAGGGTATGATATGAATCTGTCGGACGTGGTTTCTCGCAGGAAGAGGTTAATGAGTGTTAATGGTCGCCTGCCAAGAGTGTCTGCCATTGTTGCATTTAAGAGCCATGACTTTATACTACGCCCTCTGAGCCATGCCATTTCTTTAGCGTAGAGCAGGGGTTTTCAACTGGTTTTGTCCCAAGGACCACGATGCTGACTAGAAAGTAATCCGCGGCCCACTGATGTTCCTACGTGTGTGTGTGCATGTGGATTGAAGGAAGTTTAACATTTGGTTTTCCATGTTAGTTTTGTTTAAAAACCTTAAACAAATCTAGATATATCTACTTAAAAACCTCAAACAAATCTAGAAAAATTTGTGAAAAAAACAACAAAAACGGTTGATTTTCAGTGCTTACGAATTGAAAACAAAATTAAAATGCAGTTTGTAGTTGTACTGCATCTCAGAACCATATGTAAATCAGAATATAACGTTCATGACTTAAATGTACAGACTTGTAGCTGACATGTTGAGAGAACGTTAAAGTCACAGCGATCAATAACAATCAACATAAACTGGGGCTACAGCTGAAGAGGGAAGATGACAAAGTAATGCAGAATATGTCACAAATGATAATCATACAATATCACACAAACAATTGAGGCCTACTTAAGTTTAACCTCATGATCACCAGCACCTTTATATTATTTTAGACATATTTTTTCTTATTTTAGATATTTTTCACGATATTCAAGAGTAATCTGGAAATGTGTTGAAATATCAAAGCGAATTTCGCGGACCCCCTGCAATGCAGTTGCGTACCACCAGTTGAAAACCCCTGGCGTGGAGTGTACGCCACGGGGACATGCTCTCGGTGGGTGGTGTGTCGGGCTGGCCTTGCATGCATTAACTAGGTGTGGGGAGAAAAGAGCTAGGAGACAGATTTTCAACACATCATTGTCCATATGGCCGGACAAGGTTATATTCTCTACATGAATGTGATTCTGTCAATCATCAGCCAGTTTCCACCTCCTCCTTTCTTCTCCGTCCTAACCGTCTTTCTTTTTCCTTCCTCCTGTAAGGGGGAAGACGGGCTTTGCCATCGCCATCAACCTGATGTACGGCATGGCCTCCCTCTCCAGCACCTTCGCCCTGCTGCTCGTCACCGAGTCCGCCATCAAGTCCAAGCACGTGCAGCAGGTCAGCGGCGTCTACCTGTCCAACTTCTGGTTTTCGGCGCTGCTCTGGGACCTGTTCAACTACCTGCTGCCCTGTCTCCTCATGTTGGTGAGTTCTGACATCTGATGACGTGCTGGTACTAGTATACTGAGACTGACAGGTTGGAGATTGGCGAGATTTGTCCTGGTTAAAAATACAGTCTGCATAGATCTGATGATTGAATTGTCCTCGCTGGTGTCTTGACTTGTTCTGCGGTCTTCAGGTCGTATTCCGGGCGTTTGCAGTCAAGGCCTTCGTAGAAGATAACCACCTGGTGGATGTGTTGCTGTTGCTGTTGCTCTACGGCTGGGGTGTGGTGCCTCTTATGTACCTACTCAGCTTCTTCTTCTCCTCTGCGGCCACCGCCTACACTCGCCTGACCATCTTCAACGTGATCTCTGGCACCGCCACCTTCCTGGCTGTCAACATCATGGCCATCCCAGGTGAGAGGAGACCCTGCTTTCCATCCTAGGTAGACATTGACATAGTGTCTCAGTGCCTTAGTGGACACAACCTCACCTTTTCAGATAGCTGTAAATCAGATCGAGTCCCAAAAAAAATAAACTCCTGACTATTCTGTAGTTTGTCCAAATATCTTTTCAGGTGCAGCCAGTTCTTCTTTTCTCCTATCTGTCACTCACAGGTTCTCTGGCTCTTACCATACTTCCGACTCTCTACTTGCGCTCCTGCCTGAGCAGTGATAACAGTAATTGTTGGCAGCGTCACAGATTATTTTCCCCTCTGTCCTTTTCTACTGTGAAAACAGTGCGAGACACTTTCGAGTCGTTAACAGGAATTTATTTCCTCTGTGACACATTAGATGAGCTCTTAAGAACTCGTATAAATAAACTAAGCGAACTAAGCAATGCTTTAGGATGACTAACTCAAAAGGTGCGGAAAGATGCACTATAAACAAACATGCTAGCCTTGCATGTAAAGACAACTCATAATCTATAATCACTTTATTCCATAATCAATCCTCTGTAGGTCGCGCCGCTAATGTTGTGAATGTTAACATTTTATAGCCCTCAAATTGAATAGGACCCTTACTTTTTCAAATGTAATTTCCATTCAAAATTGACTGCTTATACTCAGGGTGGATTTAAGGGGTTGGGAAAATAACGTTTTTTTTTGTTGCTAATTACATCTCGAGTGGAAAGGGAAACAACACGGTTTCCCTCCTCTAATAAAACCTGCTGTATATGTGGATATGAAGCCAGTGAGGGAGCATGTTCTCGAGGCCTGTGTGGAGAGAAGTTGAGTTTTATGAAATGACACTTAGGAGACATCTGACTCCACAGGTTAAAAATGTGGAAATATAAGGAGAAAAATAGGTAAGAAAATTAAAGATTCCTGATCATTCCTGTTGATTGCTCCCTCATGAATTCTTCCTCCAGAGTTGAAGCTGCAGCACCTGTCACAATTACTGGATAAGGTGTTCCTGATCTTCCCAAACTACTGCCTCGGAATGTCCTTCAGCCAGTTCTACCAGAACTACGAATTCCTCACGTTTTGTACGTCCAGCTTTGTTAGCGAGGCAATCTGCAAACACTACAGTAAGGACAATGACGATTTCTGTTGTATTACCAAAAAAGGGACTTTTGCATAGATTCTGCATGATTGTGCTCGTGATCTATTTGACGTAATTTAACGTTTCCTCTGGTTTTAGACGTCACTTACCAGACCAACTACTTCTCCATGTCGGAGCCTGGTGTGGGACGTTTCCTCGTGGCCTTTTCGATTCAGGGAGTGGTCTTCTTTATTCTGCTGTTCACCATCGAGCTGCAGTTTGTCCGCACACTCTGGAGAATCCTCACCTCCCTGGGCAGACGACGCAAACAGGTAGATGAATCGCGGGAGCACAGCACAGTGTTTGTGTGTGTTTGATTATTCCTCTGATGAAACTGGAAGGTTTCAACAAACAGCCTGCACACTGTTGGATTTCTCCTGGGATATTAGGTGTACATGATTACATTCAGACTAAGCAGAGCAAAACCCCTGAGGCAACTGGAGTAGTGATTGTAGAACCACATAGTAAATAGTGTCTGGTCATGCAGATATGATTAAAGGTTTTAAAAAAAAGAAATATACATTTTAAATCCTATTAGAAACTTGAAATCATAATAGGCTGAATTCCAGGTCATAAGGTTGAAGATTAAATTACACAGACTCCACTTGTTGTGTAATTGAACTAATCGTACTTAATCTCCTTCATGAGTCTACCCCCTGTATGCTAGAGCATATTTATACTGTATGTACAGTTGTCCCTTGTTACCTCGTTCCAAGGAGTTCCTGTTTCCCCCCCGTGTTTGTTTGTTAGTTAGAAGGAGAGTATGTAGAACGACTTGTTTGAAGGATGTGGTTTGGGTCAGGAAAGAAGCCACTGGATTTTGGTGTGGATCCAGATCTTTTATCATTGCGAGACAGGTTTTTTATTGTAACGTTTTAATAGATTCTCTGAGAATAACTAATGGGTCTTTATGAAGAAAAAAAAGGTATAGAAGATATTTATGAGTGTGTGCAATTGGGTGATCATCTAGATCGTGTGAATTTAAATTTGGTTTAGAAGGGAGACTGTTGGAGGAGGTGGGCTCTCTGAGTGGCTGTCTAGTTAAAGATTGCAAGATATGTGGACATAGGCTGCCAAAAGATGTGGATCATCATCTGAAAGCCCCTTTTCTTGTAAGACGGAGGTTTAGAGGAGAATGCAATGTCTTACTTGTTTTATATTTTTCGCGGTACATTTTCATCTTACTTATGTGTGTGTGTTTGTGCCTCAGTTACCTCTAATAGAGGATGCAGCGGTCCTTCCAGAGGACAGAGACGTGGCCGATGAGAGGAAGAGGGTCCTGGAGTGCCAGCCGATAATAGAGTCTATGGTCGGCAGCCCCCTTGTCCTGCATGAGCTCAGCAAGGTAGGTAGCACAGAAGGTTTTTTCCTCTCAAAACTCAGAGACGAAGTGCGTCAGTGTTGAAACCGGCTTCACTCTGGATCCATGTGACTATATGAGATATGACAAGGTGGTTATCTCTTCCTCTCAGGTGTACAGCAGCGGGGGAAATCTCCTGGCTGTGGACCGGATGTCTCTAGCTGTTGGAAAAGGTGAATGTTTTGGACTCCTGGGCTTCAATGGAGCAGGGAAGACCACCACCTTTAAGATGCTAACGGGTGATGAGAGCGTTACCTCCGGGGACGCTTACATTGACGGATACAGCATTTTGAGGGACATTAAAAAGGTATGAGCAGAGGGGTTTACATTCACTCGGTCGAAAGTGATGCTTTCAAAGTGCAGATATTTGAAAGTACACTTTTATCTCTGCATTGCAGGTGCAGCAGCGCATCGGTTACTGTCCCCAGTTTGACGCTGTGTTGGACCACATGACGGGAAGAGAAACTCTGAGTATGTATTCCAGGCTCAGAGGAATACCTGAGAAGTATGTGTCCGGCTGTGTGGAGAACGTCCTGAGGTCACTGCTGCTGGAGCCTCACGCTGATAAACTGGTCCGCAGCTACAGGTGAGTCATCTGTGCCACACGGTACACGTGTTATCCTGGATAAGGCTTCATGCTGTGTGTGTGTAAAACATCCTCTCACCATCAACATGGAAGTGGTGGTAACAAGCGGAAGCTGAGTGCGGCCATCGCTCTGATTGGTGGGCCTCCGGTCATCTTCTTGGACGAACCCTCGACTGGGATGGACCCTGTGGCCAGGAGGCTGCTGTGGGATTCTGTGACACGCACACGAGAGTCTGGCAAGGCCATAGTCATCACTTCTCATAGGTGAGATTTAGATTGTGTTGTATTTGGTTCAGGAGTGGTGGAACGTAACAACGCATAGTTACCTGTATTTAAGTACATATTTTGTGGTTCTTGCATTATACTAAAATCGTATTTATATTCTTATTTTCTGCATTTAGTCTGCACTGATTATTTACAATGGTAGAATTCAATTTACAAATGAATGCAAAGTATGTCGATAAAACCTCTACCTATACTAGACTTTTGTGTAATTAAGTAGTTTTAAAATATTATCATTTAAGCTAAGTTAGATATTTTCTATTGTTTAAAACATTTCCCAACCTCCCTGATTACCAGATTAACAAAGTTATACTGCTAAATCCTCATATATGAAACTCAACGTACCACTGTCCCCTCACCAGTATGGAGGAGTGCGAGGCCCTGTGCACCAGGCTGGCGGTGATGGTCAACGGCCAGATGAAATGTCTCGGGAGTCCCCAACACCTGAAGAGCAAGTTTGGCAGTGGCTACACTCTGCTGGCGAAAGTGCACGTGGAGGCTGATCTGGAGGACAGTGACCTCCATCTGTTTAAAGAATTCATTGAAAGCACCTTTCCAGGTCAGAGACACAGAGTAACACTTAATCATAAGAATAACATTTTTGATTCAAATACAACAACTTGTAACTTGTGTTTTAGGGATTTGGATATTCTTTCTGCACTCCATCAATCATGGTTAATATCTAAACATGTGCATTTCCTCCCACAGGAAGTCAACTAAAGGATGAACACCAGGGGATGGTGCACTACCACTTGACTGACAAAACACTAACCTGGGCCCAGGTACTGTCGCAGAGCTGCATGTTTATTTATTATTTATGTGCTATGTATGATCACCCTCTAGTGGACAAACTAATTTACTGCAACTTTCCGTTACCTCAGCTATGACAGTTTCAGCAAAACTCTATGAATCCAGAAGGTCTCCGTCTCATTCTTATTTGGTCACATCAGTATGTTTTTGTCTTGATGAGCTGAGATTTTTATGAGCTGAAACTTTTTATAAATCTGTAATTGACCAGTATTGCATTGTGGGTAAATTGACACACTTATACCACTTTTACACTGGCAGGTAGACACAGGTTGACTCCACTAGAGCCGTTTGCCTCTCTCTCTTTTCTTCTTCTCTCTTTTCTTTAAGCTCAACGTCCCGAATGCGGCGCTCTCTCACCTCTCGCCATATTAGCCCGTTTACCCGGGTGTCACGTGTCCATCTCTGCCAATCAGAGCCGGAGCCGATTCAAACCCTGGTCTACTGCAGTGTCATTCAATCTGGGAGTTAATTGCCAGTAATCTCTGTTAGTGGGAGTTAGTGGGAGGGGCTTTACACTAAAGCATGATCACATTACACGTTACATTCTCCACAATGCACAAAAGATCTTGAAAATTCAAAGACGTGCAAGGAAACAGACCTACACCGTTTTATTTCCATTGTTTGTTTTCATTGTGAGTTGGTGGGTAACCCAGGAGATATATTCACATCCCACTTTCCCACGTTCTCTCCCTCCATCTCCTCTGCTCCCACTCAGGTGTTTGGCACTTTGGAGGCAGCCAAAGAGAAATACCGCATTGAAGATTACTGCGTGAGCCAGATATCCCTGGAGCAGGTGTTCCTCAGCTTTGCCCAGTTCCAGCACTGCATAGAGAGCGGGAAGAAGTAGGTGGAAGAGGAGTCCGTCCATCCATCGTCCATTTTAATCTGTGTGAATGTATGTATGCGTGTGTGTGGGTTTGTGTGTGTGTGTGTGTGTGTGTGTGTAGATGGACTTACAGTTACACAGCAGTTGTGTATACTGCTGGAGCAGAGAGGGATTTATCTCCTGCTCCATTTTAATATGACCAACAACACATACACACACACATGTAGACACACACACACACACACTGGGCCAGTCCCTAATCGTCACCTTCATCATTTCTACTACTGTATCCTGTTGATGTGTGTTTGCTGGCTCATTCATGCCGTCGTTATTGTTGTTGTGTGATGAGAAAGTAGGAAATGGGAATGTGGTTTATTCCACGTGATGAACTCTGATGCACCTTTTTTAGTGAGGTCAAAGGTCATTGACACCACTCATTAGATACGACCACTTCTCTTAATTATGTGTGACAGGGTGTGTGTGTGTGTGTGTACAGCTTGTCTTTTTGTTATTTATGATTTTTATTTCATGATTTTATTTCAGAGACTTTGCGCGCTTTGGTGATCATGAGTCGCCACGAAGGAGTGAACCACTCTTATTTGATACGTCTATGAAAATGTAACACACCATTACGCCTTATCTAACTAATGAGGGTTTGTGTAATTATATTGCTCAATATAAAACAATGTAAATAATGTGGCGTGTTCATGGTACTAAAACCAGTTTGTCATTCAAAACAGAGAAAAACTGTTACTCTTTTTAAAGGCATATTTTTTGGGGGGCTCATTAACGAATGCATGCATAAAATACGACTTACCGAGCGCATGATGCTGATGATGATGATGATGATGATGAAGAAAAAGACCGTCCTTTCTGCAGAGGAGCACATTAAGTCCAGTCTGAGTACATTTAATATGCTTCTTTTATGAACCAATGATTCTGTTTTCGCTGCCAAACAAGTTATAGATTCAGTTTATGTCTCAGCCATTTGGAATAACGCAGAAGCTATTTAGAGAGAATCGCTGTATGACGCAGGTGATGATGCTGCCGCCAACGCTGTCGCAGTAAAACAGGAAGAATTAACCTCAAGTTGTATCAGACCACATGTGATCGATTTGGACCAACAAGAGCAAGACTGCAAAGACCTATGTGGCGTTTTTGAATGTTTATTTCTTTTTTTTCCCGCAGCTATGCATTTCATACGGTACACCTGTGTGTATGTGTTTGTATGTATGTATATATATATATATACATACACATGTGACATACACTTTGTGTGTGTGTAAATTAGTGGGTTTGTGTGTGAGGAAGCGTGAGAATGACAACTCATTATTCTTGATTTTTATCCAGTCGAACGTAAATCAGTGCTACGATATGAGAGCTGAGAGATTGTCCCTGTGCAGTGGACGAGCTTTACTGCTGTGTCACATTTAGCGTGTAGCTGCTCCTTTTAGGAAATAGAATAAAAAGGCTGAACAGTTGTATGGATTGTGAACACAGTCCCCTGCACACTAACCGATGCCTTGTCCCTGAGGAACAATAATCAGCACAGTGTTTGTTTCTCTTTCATCGAGCTCAGAATGTGCCCCTCCGTCACATGTTTGTACTTATAAAGAACCTGTTGAACATCACGTGTGTTCTATTCCATAGGATTGTTATGATTTCCTCACACGTAACAATGAGGATCACATCATCATTATTGTTGTTTTTAATTTCCTGCTTGCCATGCCGTGTTTACGATTCAATGTTATTCTCTGAGACGGATCATCAATCAGATGAGCTGAGACTCGTGAGCAGATTCCTTCTCTTGAAGACAAATCGACCAGAAGTGAGATGAATGTATTTCCGCGTCTCACAGGAAAGCAAGAAGCACTCGAGGTTTATCAGAATTGTTACCAATTTTCTGCACTTTCTTCATGTCACTGTTCAATGTGTGTAGAAACAAAAGAAGTAGAGATTGACATTCCATTGGTCCTTAAAGGTTTGAACCCCTTCATGTTTTACTTTTGTTATGTTTGTTTGTGTGTCTCTTTACACTGTATGACTTGAATCAACTGCAGCGTCCGATACGTAGAAACACAAACATGGGAACGTTTGTACTGCTGATACTGAAGGAGTTGAGTGCTGAGGCACTGTCATTTAAAAGGGGAATTTACATCTGTGTAATGTACTGTACCATGGAACTGACCTAGTCAACTGTATTTGTGTCGCAATTCTTTTTAAATAAAATAATGCTCTATGCACATGGAAGCAAACATCTGAGTCAGGTCCTGTTTTCCCACCAGCGCACACTTCACACTTTTCTGAATCTGTTCTCTGCACACGCGCCACCAGAGAACAGAGATGTCTGGTTCAACTCCAAGAAAATCATATTGTTTATTTATCTTTTTGTTGTATTGACATGTGTGGATCATTGTCAACCATGTATTGTAGCTTTTTTTCTAACGGACTCATTTATATAAAATTACTAGGGCTGGGCAAGTTAACTCGTTTTAATCGAGTTAACTCAAGTGATGAGTTAACTCGATTGTTTATCCGCCAATTATTTTCTTTTTTCCTGTTCTGCAGCAGTCAGCAACAGACTTTCACAAAATAAAAGCCTGACCTTCACAATAAAACAATAAATAATCAAACCTGAGTTAATGCGAGATAAAATAATTAATCGAGTTAACTCATCACTTGAGTTAACTCGATTGTTTATCCGCCAATTATTTTCTTTTTTCCTGTTCTGCAGCAGTCAGCAACAGACTTTCACAAAATAAAAGCCTGACCTTCACAATAAAACAATAAATAATCAAACCTGAGTTAATGCGAGATAAAATAATTAATCGAGTTAACTCATCACTTGAGTTAACTCGATTGTTTATCCGCCAATTATTTTCTTTTTTCCTGTTCTGCAGCAGTCAGCAACAGACTTTCACAAAATAAAAGCCTGACTTTCACAATAAAACAATAAATAATCAAACCTGAGTTAATGCGAGATAAAATAATTAATCGAGTTAACTCATCACTTGAGTTAACTCGATTGAAACAAGTTAACTTGCCCAGCCCTAAAAATTAAGTTTTTCAGTAAAATGTAACCTGGTTGGAGGTAACAGTTGATGACACTTGACACGCACCAGGTTCACAGCAAAACTCAAACAGCTTCGTTTGGAGAAGGAGGCGGCCTTCAAGAGTGGGGACATGGATAGTTTCAGACTGGCAAAATACTCGTTTGGCAAGGAGATTAAGGAGGCCAACCGACAGTATTCAAACAAGCTGGAACAACAGTTTGCAGCCAACGACTCCTCGTCAGTCTGGGAGGGGCTGCGAGTGATCACCGGCTGCAAAACCAAACCCCCCCCCCCCCACTCTGTAGAAGACCTGAAACTTGCAAACGAACTGAATGACTTTTACTGTAGATTTGAAAGACAATGGACCAGTTCTAACCCAGACTCCCAGCCCCCCCCCACATAGCTATTACACCTCTTCACCCCAGCCTGGACAAAGACTCAACCCCCCCCCCCCCCCACACACACACACAATATGGCCCCTGACTGCCCCCTCCCCCCCATCACACCTCTCTTAATTCAGGAGAGAGATGTAAACAAGCTTCTAAAGAAACTGAACCCCCGCAAGGCACCTGGACCCGACGCTGTCCCCCCCCCCACACTGAGGCACTGTGCAGACCAGCTCTCTCCAGTGTTCACGGACATCTTCAACACCTCCCTGGCTGAATGTGTTGTACCCGCCTGCCTCAAAACATCCACCATCATCCCCGTTCCCAAGAAGCAGAGGATCACAGGCCTTAATGACTACAGACCGGTCGCCCTGACCTCTGTAGTAATGAAGACCTTTGAGCGCCTGGTGCTGACTCACCTCAAGACCATAACCAACCACCTCCTCGACCCACTGCAGTTTGCCTACAGAGCCAACAGGTCCGTAGACGACGCAGTCAACATGGGACTCCACTTCATCCTCCAGCACCTGGACTCCCCCAGCACCTACGCCAGGATCCTGTTTGTGGACTTCAGCTCCGCATTCAATACCATCGCCCCAGCTCTTCTCCGTGACAAGCTGACACAGCTGAGCGTGCCTGAGCCCACCTGCAGGTGGATCTCTAACTTCCTGACTGACAGGAAGCAGCGCGTGAGGCTGGGCAAGCTGGTCTCTGAGTCCCGGACCATCAGCACTGGAGCCCCACAAGGTTGTGTGCTCTGCCCTCTTCTCTTCTCCCTCTACACCAACAACTGCACCTCCAGCCACCCCTCTGTCAAACTCCTGAAGTTCGCAGACGACACGACCCTCATCGGATTAATCACCAATGGGGACGAAGCCGCCTACAGAGAGGAAGTTAACAGCCTGGCTTCCTGGTGCAGCCAGAACCACCTGGAGCTGAACGCTTTAAAAACTGTAGAGATGGTAGCAGACTTCAGGAGAAGCCCAGCCCAAACCGCCCCCCCCCCCCCCCCCCTCAGCCTGTGTGACACCCCAGTTAAAACAGTGGAGTCCTTCAGATTCCTGGGGACCATCATTGCACAGGACCTGAGGTGGGCGGAGAACATCACCTTCATCATCAAAAAGGCCCAGCAGAGGATGTTCTTCCTGCGGCAACTGAGGAAATTCAACATGCCGCGGAAAGTGATGGTTGAGTTTTACACGGCCATCATTGAGTCCATCTTCACCTCATCAATCACCGTCTGGTTCGCTGCCTCCACTGCCAAGGACAAGGGCAGACTGCAGCGGGTCATAAGGTCAGCTGAGAAGGTCATCGGCTGCGACCTGCCGGCTCTCCTAGAACTGTTCCACTCCAGGACCATTAGGAGAGCAGGCAAGATCATTGCTGATCCTTCACATCCCGGTCACCACCTGTTCCAGAGACTTCCCTCCGGAAAAAGGTTCCGGGCCATCAGGACTAAAACGTCTCGCCATCTGAACAGTTTTTTCCCCGTGGCAGTGGGGCTCACAAACAAGCCCCCTGCACCACACTGACTCTGCATCACACTGACTCTACCCCACCAGCCTCCCCCCCCCTGCACATAATTTATAATTTATAACATATATTACTGGCACTATCACCAATCTCTGCACCTTCGCACAGCACGTGCCCATAACTCTGTTACTCTGTGACTGTATACATGTATATACTTTATTCTACTTTATTCTATTTTATTTTATTCTATTTCTTATATATTGTTGTTTTTTTTTATATTGTTGTTTTATGTTCAGTGCACCAATGACACCAAGTCAATTTCCTATATGTGCAAACATACCTGGCAAATAAAAGAATTCTGATTCTGATTCTATCAACAGCAGAAGCATCTTGAAACGCTTTAGGACTTGCAGAACATGTCTGTGACGATTCTCAGCTATCTAGGTCAAGGTTTATGCAGGAGTTGTTCATTGGTACACAAGCACCTACAGAGGTTAAATACCTGAAACCTCCCCCGGTCTCTTGGAGGAGGAGCCAAACGACTTTCAGAAAATTCTACAGCCTTCTTCCAGAAACCCACCAACTAGTTGAACTAGTTCTCTGCTGCCATCACTCTTGAACTTGTAGAAACACATGCTCGCACGCCCACACACACACTCCAACTTAACTAGCTTTGTTTCAAATAGATGTCAGGTTCAACTCTGACACAATAAATATTGTCATAGGAGTTTCTGTTTTTCCCTACACAGCTCTGTAGAAGCCTCACCCCGGGGGAGGAGCAGCCACATCCAGGAGGAAGGATCCGGTTTCACTGCCCCAGCCGGGACGTCACAGGGTCCAGGATCTTTATTTTGGGCTCATCTCTACAATTGTCACGATCACAATCAATAATCAATCAAAAAATTGAGTGAACACACAACAATAGTAACAACAAACACATTTCATTACATCAAATATAAGCAGCTCAAGGACCCTAAATAACCCACCAGCGAAATAAAAGTGAAAATAGTAGAAATTTAGATTTTTTTTTAGATTGTTGTTGTTGAGACGTGAGGCAGAGGCTCATTACAGAGAGGAGGAGGAGAGAGGAGGAGAGAGGAGGAGGAGGAGGAGTAGGAGGAGAGAGGAGCAGGAGGAACTTGAAATTCACCTCACACTCTATTTCAAGTTCCTGAGCAGAGAGCAGCATTGACACTTCACACACGGAGGAGAGAACAGCTGACCCCATGGCTGTTGTGGAGGACTTGTTTTCCTCCCTGGTCTCCAGCCCCACCGCTGTTCTGGGAGCTGCTGTTGTGCTCCTCGTCCTCTGCCTGGTCTCCAGCAGCCTCAGCCCGGGGGAAGCCGGGAAGAGTCCCCCGGGGCCGAGGCCTCTGCCCCTGCTCGGCAACGTGTTGCAACTGGATCTCAAGAGACCCTACAGGACCCTGTGTGAGGTGAGATGAGGCCTCCTGCTCCAGCACATCCATTCATCCATCCATCCATACACCTTTGCTTTATTACCCGAGCTTGTGCTTTTCCTCACATGTTCACTTTGTCATTAATGTGTGTGATGGGAATTTTTTGTATTTAGATATGTGCAATGAAACAAATTACATTTTTGTAGAAGAGTTTACTGACAAAGTATTTCTGTGTGGCTTAGAGATGTAAACACTAAAATGTTCTTGTGACTTCCTCTGCTCAGATGTGTATTTGCTTGGAGACTTCAATACCTGTTGCTAGAACAAAGGTTTTACAACAGGGGCCAGAGACGTTGGGTCTAAGAGGAAGATGTAATCACACCTACAGTCTCTCAGAGCCTCTGAGCACATTTGCATGTCATTGGCTTGAAGGCAGATCATTTGTAGATTGATGAAGACCAAATGTCTGGACTTCCTCTCAGGACATTTATATACACAGGTGATCTCATTATTCAGGCCAGGGTTTCCCCCAGTGCTGTATAGGCCTGGCGGGCCGCCAGACTATACCCCCCCCCCCCCCCCCCCCCGCCAGGCTAAGCGTCGCTTGTTTTTTTTATTTAAAAAAATAAATAAATCCGTCACTCGCGCACATCAAAAACACTTCACTTCCTCATTGAGCCCCGATCCCCAAGCAACCATCCTATTGGTCCAAACAGTCACATGTCCCACTCAGACCCATTCACTGACCGTCGGACATCAGAACGCTCCTTCAACACAGTGTTTTACTGAACATAAGTCAAAACCAAACATAAACATAAACCTAGTCCGTTACACGATTAGGCTGCAGCTATTTGGTTTTATTTATTTAAAAATAGGGTACTTCTTATTTCATACATTTTCCACAAATATGAGGAGGACTCAAATAGCCCTACAAAGTTCTGTGTTTAATTTATTTCAAAGTAGGCCGACACTTGCCTGTGTATTTTGTTTGTTTGTTATTTTGTTGCTTGTCTGTTTGAGTAGCTGGCTGAAAGCAAAGGCTAACATTTTATTGGTAACCTAACTGTTATGGTTCATTGTTTCTGAAATAAGAGGCCTGACTGCTATGTTCACAGCTAACTTGAATTTTTTTAAATATTAAGTAGGGCTGCCACTAACGACTATTTTTCTATCGATTAATCTGACGACTATTTTATCGATTAGTCGATTAATGTAAACGATTAATTTTCCTCCAAAAAAATCAAATTGACCATTTCAATTCAGTTAATTTTATGTTGACAACAACAAACTGTATGTCACCATATAATGCAGCACAAAACAAAATGTAAACAAAGGCTCAAATATTAAAGTGCAAAACTGTAGGTTTAAACTAGCAGCTCCAACGTGATAAAAATAAATAAAAAAGAGGGCTTATAAGTTAAGTCAGCAGTGCAACTCAAAAAGATATCAAAGTATCTATTTAACCCCTTATCAAAATAAAAAAGTTAGGTGTGCATATTAAACAAAGTGCATCATGTTTAGAGTATAAGAAACAATGGTGTCCAGCTCAAAATCCGACTCAACAACCCCCCCCCCCGCGGCTGCCTTCTAGCAGCCCTACCACCAGGCTTAGCAAGTTTTCTGGGGGAAACCCTGATTCAGGCAACATCCACATGCTACAGTTTGTCGACCGACACCGATCATCGATGTGGGACTTTTGTGTTATTTCAGCTTTCAGAGAAATATGGCTCAGTGTTCACTGTATACTTTGGACCTGATAAAGTGGTGGTGCTGGCTGGATACAAGGCGGTCAAGGAGGCTCTGCTCAGCTTCTCAGACGAGTTTGGAGACCGATTCATCAACCCCATTTTTTATGAAATGAATCAAGGTCATGGTAAGGTCAACACTTTCTTATTTATTTTCCTCTTAGGCACAAAAGCAAAATCAGTACAAATTCTGGATGACACTCTGTTTGATTTGATTTAAAAGGAATCATTTTTGCAAACGGAGAGTCGTGGAAAGAGATGAGGCGTTTCTCCCTCTCCACCCTGAGAGACTTCGGGATGGGCAAAAGAGCAATTGAGGATAAAATCGTGGAGGAGTCCCAGTTCCTGATCCAGATGTTCGAGGAGCACAAAGGTATTGAGTTAATGTAAGAACCTGACAAAATGTTCTGATGTGCCAAAACAACAAATGGCTTGGATGTAACGTATTTTACTTCCTGTCTCCGGTAGGGAAACCTTTTGATACAGCAAATCCATTAAATTATGCAACGTCCAACATCATCTCCTCCATCGTGTTCGGGAGCAGATTTGAATATAACGACCCTCTGTTTCAAAAAATGGTGACAAGAGCGAATGAAACCATTCGATACAGCGGCGCCGCTTCAATGCAGGTAAACCTCATGTTTGTTTTTTTGAATCAGTTCTGATTAAAGGGGATGTGTTCGTCAGCAGTGATGACAGATGTGATCTTGTTTGAATGTTGACACATCAGGACGTGACTAAAAAGGAGAATCGCTCAAATGATGTAGGATACAAATAACTTGTAGCATCAGTTTATAGTTGCTTTGGGAATTTTTGAAGTTGAAGTGTTGAGAAAAATATTTATGTACTACAGTTAATAAACTCTCTTTATTTGTATCATCCCTTCCAAGGACGTCTGTTCACAGGATTATGCAAAATCACAAAGACTGATTTAATTGAAACTTGGTACAATTGATGGGCCAAGGCCCTTAAATTTCACCATTATCGCAGGGAAGGATTCATAAAAGAGAAATACAGGCATATTTATTTGACTGATGTCTATATGTGTGTTTATATTTGGTGCAGCTTGATTGAATTTATAGAGGACTGTTGGACTTGGTGTGTGTGCTCTACTGACTTCCATTCTAGTTCTTTCAGGAGCTTTAACACTCTGTGGCTTTGTTGAACACTGTCTGAAATCATCTCTGTTGTCTTGTTACTGTTGTGCCACAGATTTACAACATGTTTCCCAGGTTGTTCGGTTGGATAAGAACCCGGCAGCTCGTATTACAAAATCTCCACTCGAGCATCAGGGATGTCAGAGACTTAATCAAGCAACTCAGAGAGACGCTGAACCCGAACTCCTGCAGGGGGCTCGTGGACTGTTTTATGATTCGGAAACAGAAAGAAGAGGTAGGACTGCATTATCCAAAATAATTCATGTTTTTTATTAGATAAAGAATAAGATTGTGGCCCACGAATATTTTATAATGTTCTGTGGCTTTTCTTTCTCTCAGGACTCTTGTGTTATGGACACTCACTACCATGAGAAAAACTTACTTTTTACGATAACAAACTTGTTTAGTGCTGGCACCGACACCACTGCAAGTACACTCAGATGGGGTTTGCTGTTTATGGCCAAATATCCACATTTACAGGGTAAGATGAAGTATGTTTGTTTTAACCTGTGGGTGCCTTGAAATGCCTTTTAGTTCCCATCCTGGTAATCAGAATTCAGTTTTTTTTGTGTGTAGAAGCTGTCTAAAGACATTAACATCTCGTTTGAATTGTGTCTTAAAAGTGAATATTAATCTGTGGTGGCCTGATTTTTATACCAATTAAAAGAAACATCTTCTTCATGACACAATAAAGGACAGGGAAAAACACTAGAGGCCGAATATGTGAGCACTTCAAACATGCTTTGATACCACTCATCTCGTGACGCCAGACCAGGGGCGGAAGGAGTTGAGTTGGGTGATAGGAAACAGTCCGGTCCAGATAAATGACCGGGTCAAAAACAAGATTAAAGTAGCGTCCCACATTTGTCAAGTTTTAATATTAGTTTCATGTGCACTCAGACAAAGTCCAGGAGGAGCTGAGCAGGGTGATCGGAGGCCGTCAGGTTCGAGTGGAGGACAGGAAGAACCTGCCGTACACCGACGCCGTCGTCCATGAGACGCAGAGACTGGCCAACATCGTCCCCATGTCCATTCCTCACAAAACCAGCCGAGACGTCACTTTCCAGGGCTACTTCATCAAAGCGGTCAGTTCTTCACATTCGGGTCAATACATATACATTTGTGTTTGCTGGGTCTTCCACCTCTGAGCACTGGAAAATGCCTTCATTCTCGGGCTTTACGTGCTTTTTCCCCGTTTCATGACAGGGGACTATTGTGTTTCCTCTTCTTACTTCTGTCCTGGCTGACGAGAGCGAATGGGAGACCCCGCACACTTTCAACCCGTCCCACTTCCTGAACAGTGAGGGTAAATTCATCAAGAGAGACGCCTTCATGCCCTTCTCTGCAGGTACAGCAGCTTCGTCACAAGTTTTCATTTTCATTTATAGATCAGGACTAATTTACACTTGAACACACGTGATTTTTTGCAACTCGCTGCTCTTCCAGGTCGCAGAATGTGTCCCGGAGAGAGTCTGGCAGTGATGGAGCTCTTCATCTTCTTCGCCTCCCTCCTTCAGCGCTTTCGCTTCACTCCTCCACCCGGAGTCGAGGAGGATGAACTGGATCTGACGCCTGCTGTGGGCTTCACCCTCAGCCCTTTACCTCATGAGCTGTGTGCGGCTCGTCGCCAGTGATGGAGCCGGCCAGAGCACTGGACTATAACAGCCTTTGTCATTTGAACAAAGAGTTTTTCTTCTATTTTTCATGCTTTCCAAATCCTCAAGATCAAGAGCTGTGAGTCAGTCAGATCTGCATCAGGAAACAGAACTGATCTGAGAGGAGATGGGAACGCAGACTAGCCTGTCTTTTTTTTTATATATATCGATAGAAACTTGATGTATTTGGACTTTTATAGTAAGAGAAGACAAGAGCATATTCCTGCTTTTCAGCAACTGGGGATTTCTTTTTACAAACTGATTTACTTTTCTTTTCTACAATTAGTCAGAGATGATTTGCCAGCAAATTGTTGACATCAGTGTCAGTTATTTGCTCTGATCTTTTATTTTAGTGCCTACATCTTTATTTCTTCTGGATAATATAAAGTGAAATTACAATACATGTCTGAAATGTTCAAAATGTTTTGATGTGTGGTGGCAATTTTACCATTTGGGCATTGATTGATGGAAGGAACCACTTTGATGTATAGAAAGATGAGCAAATGGATTCCCTTACATATCAGGGTGTTGCTCAAGCAACTGATGTTATATGACTTCCTCACTCACATGGTCACCTAGCAATGAAGTCACATGACAGGGGATGTGAGTGGGTTGTAAAACATTGATAAGAGATCTTTGAATACAGATGTTTCACTCAAGTGGCCTGAGACAGAGCAGAAGACAGGATACTGATCACCTATTTCTAATGATCAAAGAGGTTAATCGATAACATGTGTTCCTCTCCAGGAGGAGCTTGGAAATGTATAAAAGTGCTGTGTCTCTTGTATGTCATTGCTCATTGTATGAAATCTTTGCCATGGTTTTGTACGGTGATGCCCATCTGCAGATGTAGAATTAAACTTCCAGAAAGAACAATTGTAATGACTTGTGCTTTACTATTGAGAAATTCCCATGACAGACGTTAACAAATAAATAAATAATTCATAAAGGGGAAATTGAGTTTAAGCTGCTTTTAAATTATAATTTCATCAGCTGACAAAATGACAACATTTCCCATGAGTTGATTGTCAAGGCTGCTCGAGGAACTGAAGTGAACAACAGTGGAGTGAATAAGTCAAGTTTAACCTGCTCCTGACTGGTTCAGGTCAGGCTGGAAACAGGTTGAGCTGCGAAAGAGTAAATTGAAGAGATCTAACGCTTAAATAGATTTGTGTCTGATTAACCAGGGACGGCTAAGTGTTAACTTGCAGCACGCTTCCTTTGGAGGGGCTGCAGATTAGTTCAAGTCTTCAGGATGGTGTGGTTGAAACCTATTTTGTAGTTGAAGAGTAACTTTTTGCAGACCTGTCTCAGACTCCGTGACCTGACATGTTTATGACCTGAAACCTGTATCACCTTTTTATATACCTGTATGACCTTCCCATTCCATTACTTATTGACTGTCCAAAGAAGCCAATGGAAATGTATGCAAATCATTTATTCCTGTTCTTTAGATTCCTGTCTTTAACTACGCCTACAGAACCATGCTGAACTGGCTCAGGCAAACAGCCTTGTTCTCCTATATAAGCTCCTTGCATTTGACTGTTCTCCATCTTCTCTCTGAGATCCCTGTGACTCTCTGTGTTGATCCTTTCTGCAGAAAGCCCCTATTAAAATACACATAGATAACTTTGGTGTTTCCAGTCTCTTGTAGAAAATCCAAGGAATTGAAACTAACGCTGATGAAAACATGGGAAAACAGGCAGAAGAGAACAGCACATGGCTAAAAAGAATCTTGTCCCTAGAGCTGTAGAAAAGCAAACATTTCCCTCTGGGTTGAACCTTTCTGTTTTATTTTCTCTCACGGGAATAATATTCTCCAACGGCAACTCAGGGAAAGAGATGAGACGCTTTGCTCTGTCCATGCTGAGAGATTTTGGGATGGGGAAGAGGAGCACTGAAGTTGTACGGAGCCCCCCGAGGGTCAGGTGGGAGACAAATGTAAGCCGTGATGGATTTCTAAACTACATTTTTCCTTCACAGTTTGCTGCAGTCGCTTAAATAATTAACACCTTGTGTCTGACTCTTCTCTCAGGTAAAGCCTTCAACAACAGCCAGACACTCGCTTATGCATCTTCGAATATCATATCAGCTCTGTTGTTTGGGAAGAGGTTTGAATACAGTGACCCTGAACTCCACTCTCGTGGAAAGAGGCCATGAGTCCATGTATCTCACAGGAACAATGTCCATCCTGCAGTGGTGTATAAAGTACTTGAAAGCCATACTTGAGTAAAAGTACAGATATCTTACTTGAAAGTGACTCCGGTAAAAGTAAAAGTCACCCGTCAGAAAATAACTTGAGTAAAAGTCTTGGAGTTGCTCATATTAAATGTACATAAGTATCAAAAGTATCTGGTGTTGAAATGTATAGTATCAAAAGTTAAAGTACAAGTTCCAAAATTAAAAATGCTAAGTGTTATTTATAGTAGGCCTATACAGACACAAAACAACCCAAAATTGTTCAGTTCAGGATTTATTTCAACTGACTGAAAAATTGTTACAACACTATATATATAATGTATAATTTTACAAATTTTGAACCCGAGATGCTGAGGTTAAAATAGTATTGGACAAGTGCATCTGAACTTCTAGAGATAACAAAGAATCAACACAACAGAATAATCATGTGCCTCTTGATTCTACCTAAGAAAACTAATAGACCAAATGAACCTTTTGTGTCTATTAGCTGTATTGTGTAACTGCCTGGATGTTTACCTGCCTGTATATTGGTTGTGTTGTTTGATTTTCCATCTTGACTTGTTTTAAATCTGTTTGTTTAGTTAACGTGGACGTGTAAGACCAAGTAGACACGGACAACCAATGATAGTCTATTTACCAACAGTTTTTGTTTAAACCAACTACTTCCAATATTTTCTTTAAGAAAAGTTAACCACTTGCTGCTTCGAGCTATGTATTTATGTGCAGATGTTGACACGAAGCAGGAAAGGGAAAACTAATGTGAATCCAAAAAGGAATACCTTCAAAAAATGATGTAAAGTCACCTTATAAAAGCCCACAAAAAGCCAATTCATTTGCCTGAATAATAATCCTTACAATTTCAATAGGGCCTCACATCTGTCAGTGCCTGTCAGTGCTCGGGCCCTAATAATAAAGATTGAACCGAGCTCCTGCAGGAGCGAGAGAGCGAGAGAGAGGTGCACCGTGTGTAAAGCTGCACGTTGCGCCAACCTCCGCTGCTCAAGTAACGAGCAAGTTTTGAGAATGTAAGAAGTAGAAAGTACAGATATTTGTGCTCAAATGTAGCAAGTAAAAGTTAAAAGTTGTCAGGAAAATAAATACTCAAGTAAAGTACAGATGTGTGAAAAATCTACTTAAGTACAGTAACAAAGTATTTCTACTTTGTTAATTCCCACCACTGCCATCCTGGTACGGCTACTTACGGATTTTACCTTTATTTTAATATCTCTGTGCATATTTAAGACTTTTCAACACATAGATTAAATATGTGTACTGTTGTCTTTTTTTCAAAAATACCCATGTAAAGTTTCTGAGAATATCTGGTAAAGAACTAACATCCATGGGTCTTTTTGAGTTGTTACTACTACCTGGCTCACAATGTCTATCAAAATGAATCGTACCAAAGGGTTACAATTGAACAATATAGTTTATCCCCTATTAAAGGGATAGGTCCCCCAAAACTTTTTATTATTATTATCTACTCACCACAATAACGATGGAGTGGTGGGTGAAGAGACGAGTCATGTAAAGTGCACCTGGGATACATCTTGGGATCTTATCACTAATCAATTTTCAATTTATATCCCATAAATTCTCAACAATTTCAATTGAAACAAATAAAGTAGCAGTTAAAAAAAATTGGAAAAAGTGGAAGGGTTATATTGGACAAGGACAAAGTATTTTCTAAATTATTTTGGGGTCTTATTTAATTTTATTTAATTTAATTGTGGGGGCAGATCCAAGACTTGTTTCACTTTCTTTAATAAATAATGATTTAATAATTATTAATAGTTAGCTCAGTTGGGATTAGTCTAATGCAACTACAAATGGACTGATTTCTCTCCATTCAGAGTTGCTGGGATATTTTTTCCCACCATCTCTGAGTCTGCCTTATTTGTACTGCTCCATATTTTCTCTGGTTCTAGTCAATCGAGGCAGGCTTACATGGATAAAATCCTTCTCCACTGCGAATAAATTATAAAACCCAAGCATCCACAAGATGTAGATTTTGCTCACACACACAGGCACACAAACAAGATGGAGAGGAGGAGGAGAGAAAGTAGCAGATAGAGAGAAAGAAGGAGAGGCAGTTATTTATTGATCACTTCTGTTGTAATCGTATCAGATTTCACCTGCAAAGTTCAGAGGTTGTCTCCAGTGTCATACATTAACTAATATTTAACTACTGAGTCCTGTGTCTGACTTCTCATTAGTATCACAACTTAGTATCACAAGTGAAAGAATGGCTGCAATGGAAGAGCTCCTGCTGCACTTCACCAATACAACCACTCTAATCAGCACATTTCTGATCTTATTTATCCTCTATCTGGTCTCCTCAAGCTCCAGCCCTCAGAGGAAGGAGCCTCCAGGGCCCAGACCAGTGCCTCTACTGGGTAATCTGCTGCTTTTGGACCCCAAGTCACCTCACACAGCACTGTATGAGGTAAGTGAAGGAGATATAAAGTTGCAAGAATTTACATCAGTAGATTGGCTATAAATCAGGGAGAAAAATAACGAAGGTTTTATATGTATATATGTATATTTAAGCTCTCCAAGAAATATGGACCGGTTTACACCATGCACTTTGGACCTAAAAAAACAGTGGTGCTGGCAGGACACAAGACGATCAGACAGGCTCTGGTCCAGAATGATGCATTTGCAGATAGAGAAGCTTTGCCAATTATAAGTGACCTGAAATTAACACACGGTGAGGAGCAACGACAAAATGTGTCATTTTGTATTTTAGAAATGATATTAAATACGTATTTTGTTGCATTGTATATATTTTGTTTCCTTTTTTGGATCATTTATTGTCTTTTGTTAAATAAAAAAATAAAACCCTGTCTTATGCAGGAATTGTTTTCTCCAATGGAGACACATGGAAAGAGATGAGGCAGTTTGCTTTGTCCAGCCTGAAACAGTTTGGAATGGGAAAGAGGTCGAATGAAGAGAAGATTATAGAGGAGGCTCAGAACCTGATTGAGGTCTTTCAAAGAAACCAAGGTAATAAACCTCTGACACATGATCATTTGGTTTTTGTTTGTGGGATTTGAACATATTCAAATTGATCTTATCTTGAATATTATCTATCCCAAGTTGTTAGTTATATCAGATTAAGCCAATATCTTTTTTTCCCTTTTCAGGTAGAGCCTTTGACACCTCCCAGCCAGTGAGCTACGCTGTCTCCAATATCATCTGTTCTTTAATTTACGGGCAGAGATATGAATATGACGACCAACAGTTCAGATCAATGGTGGATCAAGCTATTACCAACACTCAACTCATGGGCTCTCCGTCAGTACAGGTACTGGCAGTGGTGTATAAAGTACTTGAAAGCCATACTTGAGTAAAAGCACAGATATCTTACTTGAAAGTGACTCTGGTAAAAGTAAAAGTCACCCGTCAGAAAATGACTTGAGTAAAAGTCTTAGAGTTGCTCATATTAAATGTACTTAAGTATCAAAAGTATCTGGTGTTGAAATGTACTTAAGTATCAAAAGTAAAAGTACAATTACCAAAATAAAAAATGCTAAGTGCTTTTTATAGTAGGCCTATACAGACACAAAACAACCCAAAATTGTACAGTTCAGGATTTATTTCAACTGACTGAAAAATTATAACAACACTATATAATGTATAATTTTACAAATTTTGCACCCGAGATGCTGAGGTTAAAATAGTATTGGACAAGTGCATCTCAACTTCTAGCGACAACAAAGAATCAACACAACAGAATAAACAAGTGCCTCTTGATTCTACCTAAGAACACTAATAGACCTGCCACTAATAGACCAAATTAACCTTTTGTGTCTATTAGCTGTCATGTGTAACTGCCTGGATGTTTACCTGCCTGTATATTTGCCCGCCAGCTTGTCCACGCATCTACATGTAAGCCTGTTTATTTATCATTAGACTATCTTCACTGAATGGGCCCGCGTTTGTGTTTGCATTTGTTTCCAGCTGGGTGACAATACACCTGTAGGGTATCTTGCCTGTAGGGACGACAAAGTGAAGACACAACCCTGCTTGAAGTTGTACACATTAGCCAGTTTTTACAATACATATATAAAGACTCAACAGCTTCTAAGTTGTGTTGAGTCAGCACAAAGGGCGACTAAGGATTGGAATTGGCAATATATAGATAAATAATATCTTTGCAAAAATTATATTGGCATTATAGTGAGTGGAAAACTGGGCCTGATTACCCAGGGTTCCATTTGGCGAGGTCCATTAAAAAACCTGAATTGTGTGTGTGAATATGCAGTAGTCCACGACACAGTGTTAGCTTTTGGTTGTGTTGGCTGAAAGTTGTTTTTGCGTTTGTTTATATAATTGGGTGTGTTGTTTGTTTTTCCATCTCGACTTGTTTTAAATCTGTTTGTTTTGTTTACGTGGACGTGTAAGACTAAGTAGACACGGCCAACCAATGATAGTCTATTTACCAACAGTTTTTGTTTAAACCAACTACTTCCAATATTTTCTTTAAGACAAGTTAACCACTTGCTGCTCGAAAAAGGAATACCTTCAAAAAATTATGGAAAGTCACCTAATAAAAGCCAATTCATTTGCCTGAATAATAATCCTTACAATTTCAATAGGGCCTCACGTCTGTCAGTGCCTGTCAGTGCTCGGGCCCTAATAATAAAGACTGAACCGAGCTCCTGCAGGAGCGAGAGAGAGAGGTGCACCGTGTGTAAAGCTGCACGTTCCGCCAACCTCCGCTGCTCAAGTAACGATCCAGTTTTGAGAATGTAAGAAGTAGAAAGTACAGATATTTGTGCTCAAATGTAGCGAGTAAAAATAAAAAGTCGTCAGGAAAATAAATACTCAAGTAAAGTACAGATATGTGAGAATTCTACTTAAGTACAGTAACAAAGTATTTCTACTTTGTTACTTCCCACCACTGGGTACTGGAAGCTGTATATTTGGCTCTTGCATTGACCTATTATGTGAATTTGCTCCTTTTTTCATGAACAGTTGTACAACAGCTTTCCAAGGTTGTTCAGTTGGGTTGGAGCCCGAAATAAACTGCTGGAGGGTGCATCTGCAAACAGGAAACGGGTGGCTGAGATCATCAAGAGTTTACAGGAGACTCTGAATCCACACATGTGCAGAGGTTTCGTGGATTCCTTTCTGACACACAAGATAAAACTCGAGGTAAAAATTTGTTTCCTGTGTGAGTGTGGAAATAAAAAGTATTTATGTATCCATATCTAGTCAAATCTGAATGATCTAAATATTTAATGAAAAAAATAAATCAGTCTGTCAGAAACAAAATCTGTCTTTGTGACTGGTCGAGGCAGTACTCAAACAATTAACTTTTTTCATTAGAAAATTGTACTGAAGTAAAAGTACCACAATAACTTTTCTGCATCAGTAAAAGTAAGTGTATCACTAACACTTCTGTCCAAAATCTGTCAAGGAATCTGGGAAAATGAATTCTCAATACCATGATGACAATCTGCAGATCTCTGTCGTCAACATGTTTTCTGCTGGCAGCGACAGCACATCATCGACTCTAAGATATTCCTTACTGATCATGGCCAAGTACCCAGAAATACAAGGTAAGGAAGGTTAGACTAAGTTACAGAGGGGTATCTAATTTAAGTCTTGTTTGAATAGACTTGGTTTATAATCCCCACACTTACTTATTAGACAATACTCATTCTCTGTGAGAAAACCATTCCCCCAATGCGTCCCCCCACCAGCTGGTTAATTGTGACCTTCGCCAGGGAGTTTGTTTTTCCCCTCACTTTAACAATGCGAGATAGAGGTCTTTCAACATTTTTGTGAATTTCTAAAGAAATAACGATATTCATGAATACACTTTGGCATATAAAAGGAACTCCTTGTGTGTTATTTACTGTGGCGATTAATTTTAAGGGGACTGTTGTACCTCTGCCGACGTGTTTGAAGATATATGCAGTGTGCAGCCACTACTACTTTTCCTTACAGGAAATATTGCATTTTATAACCCACTTTAATTTAGTCAGCAAAATAAATAAGAGTCTACAGGTTTGACAGGGAGCTTGTGTTAAAGTGCCCCATTGAATGTAAACAAAACCCTTCATCCACTGCAGTCACCCATCACTGTCCTGTCATTCTTTACAAAACATTAATCTGCTTTTGCTGTTCACATCCCAGATCGGGTCCAGATGGAGCTGGCCAGGGTGATAGGAAGCCGTCAGCCCCGAGTAGAGGATAGAAAGGACTTGCCATACATTGATGCTGTCATCCATGAAACACAGAGAATTGCCAACGCTGTGCCTTTGACTGTACGTTCTGCCTCCAGAGACGTCACCTTCCAGGGCCATTTCATCAGGAAGGTAAAACAACCCGTCAAAAACAAAGTGTTAAACACCTTTTGAGTTTTTATGACAACTGAAGGCTACAACAGATTCTCTATCATGTCTGGAAGGGGAGGGTGAGGTGAGGGGTGTTCAGCTGCAACATGCAACTAGACCACTAGGTGTCCCTAAATTCTACAAAGTGAACCTTGTGGAAGGATTGGACACGGTCAGGAAATAACCCATTGCATTGGCTTTAGCATTCTATACCTGTGATACAATGTGTTATTTTGTCAACAAACAAACTAATAAAGATGAATCAGAAACAAAGAATTTTAGTTGAACTGGTTAGATTAATTGTTCTAAGGACAATTGAAGCTATTATTAAAGCAAAGTGTGGTCACTACAAAAATTGGTTTTAATGATTGTAGAACTGTGAAAAACATTTACAATGGTACCTAAACTTTTCCACCATCTCCTTCATGTTGTAGGACACCCCAGTGGTTATTCTACTGTCGTCTGCTCTTCAAGAGGAAGCTGAGTGGGAAAAGACTTACTCCTTTAACCCAGATCATTTCCTAGATGAGGACGGGAATTTTAAAAAGAGGGAAGCATTTTTACCATTCTCTGCAGGTACCTATGATTTGGTTTAACTAAACTAAGAAATTACAGAACACATTTAATTGTAGATGCAACATTGCTTCATGTCTTCTCTTTTTTTCAGGCTCAAGAAATTGCTTAGGAGAGAGTCTGGCCAGGATGGAGATCTTCCTCTTCTTCACCTCCCTCCTCCAGCACTTTCGTTTCACTCCTCCACCAGGAGTCACACAGGATGAACTCGATCTGACACCAGTTGTGGGCTTCACCCTCACCCCTGCAATGCACAAGCTCTGTGCTATCAGCAGACATCTGTAATAAAACAATTATTGATTGGTCAAGTAAGCTTGAGTGGTACACCCTCAACATGCTAATCTCTTTATAACTTTATTACATGTATTAAAGCTATGATTAATATATATTGAAAAATGATTTAATGAAACACTCACACACTTGTGTGTGCCTTCAATCATGACCAGCTATTTATTCTTTTTTCAATCAACAAGCATAGAGGTAAGAACAGTAACAGTTCATGTCAGTCATACTGATACAAAATAGGTTAATACAAAATAAACAAGTTTTTTTTAAAAAAGGTGCCTGCACATACCTTTTAAATTATCTTAATTCAGTCATGTCCACATTTTCCCTAAAACATTGTAATCCCCTCATTCTATTGCTGTATTTATTCTCTTAAAATGTAATTTATAATAAATAAATTGAAAAATGCTACAACTATGCTTATTGTAAAAACATGTGCGTCTTAAATTACTACACTAAAGTGACTTTTAAAAAGCAAATCCAAGCCCTTATTTTCCAAACACATTGTTGAATCCGAGGCCCTCTACGGCCCCTCCACTTTGATGATATTGAGCCGCTGATCTTGTGCAGCGTGACTTGAGTTCACCAGCGGCTGCGTGGAAACGCTGCAGCCCTGGAGGGTCCTCGCTGAGCAGCTGCTTGGGAAATCCGATGACTTGCTCTCTGATGTTCTGAAACTCTGAGAATGTGACTGGGTGAATGTAGAGGGGTAGGATTGTGTGTAGGGTGGCAGCAGATTTGGACTCATTTGCTGTGTGTATGCAGCTGCATATGGTTGCGTTTGAGGGGGAGTGTGAGTAAGTGGAAGGTTCTCAGCATTTCTACATGGCAGAAACCCATTCATACTTGTAGGGCTCAGTCCTGGCAGTTTAAAGGCCTCTACATTGTCTAAACTCTCTAAAGAGTTGTAGCTTGGCTGTGTTTGGCTGCACTGTGTGTACGTGCCCCGACTAAAGCTGAAGTTGTCTTGGCTGAAGGAGGTAGATGCAGAAGCTGTTGGCAAAGTAGAGGGGGATGGGGTTTTGTTGTGCTGCTGATGAGAACTGCTACAGGGTCCCAGTTTGAGGCTGAGGCTCTGCAGAGTGCTGAGAATCTGCTTCTGAATGTGAGTCTGCTGCACCTGCTCCCTCTCCAGGCGGCAATGCTGCTCCACAAGCATCTTCACTGCCAGGCCCAAGCCGCGCACCTCGGAACCCAGAGTCTGGATTTGATCCTGCAGACCACCTTTCCCCCCCGTGTCCTGAGCGGCCTGCTGTAGGTGTTGCTCACTATGAGTAGCACCTTGGCCTCCAGTGGTCTGCAGGCGGATGACGGAACCCCCGGGAGCTGAGGATGTGAAAGGTGCTCCCAGGCGATTAGGAGGACGAATGCCAACCCGAGGAGGAGGGTGAGGACAACGGACAGACAGGCCTGGTCTCTGTGTCAGAAAACGCTTGGGGGCACCACTTCCTCCAGACTGACCCTCCAAAACAGGCTGTTCAACATGCAAAAGAAATTATTAGAGTTATAATACAATCCTTAATTGGTTAGTCTCCCTTATTCAGGTATACATATCTACTATGACAGATCTATGCTAGAATACAGTTCTACCTGGAACCAGCTACAGGCGTAGAAGCAGAAAAACTCAAAATGAATGATAGTCTACTTTTATTAAAGAGCAGGAACACACTTCGGATTTGAGATCAGTTATGAAGTTTGAAGTTTTTTCACCCTTTCAGTGGTCAGATCATATGTTTCAGGCACCTGAGGCATTGCACTTCTCATATTCGACCCCTGGACACTTGGGTGATCTCTTTTGAGCAACGGTGCCCCCTGGTGGAATGACTGTTGAGACACAATTTATGTAAGTTAGACTTTACCCGGAGGTCATGTGTGAAAACAGCTTAAAAGACAATTTGATGGTTATAGTATTTGGTAAAAAACACAGCTTTTTGCAACTGGAAACAATAATTACAAAAGCTGTTGACACATGAGGGAACATAGGAAGGTACCTTCATCCTATGTGACAGCGCTTTATCCAAAAGCCTCTTTCGGGCTGCCAAAATTGAGTTGGAGGCTGGAGAAGGAGAGACTCTCTTCCTCATGAAGGCTCCAGCGCCTGTCGGTGTGGAAGACAGAGCGCCCATCACTGCCTGTGGTACGGTGCACTGGGGACTTCTCTGTTGGCTGTTCTGTGCAAGGGAGGTGACGCTAACAATCTGGATGTCATTTTCTTCCTTATCTCCCACGCGTTGCTGCTCTGACCTGCTGCCGCCGCTCGACTCGCCGTGCCCAGGCGGCTTTCCACAAGCCTCTGGATTCGTGGAAGGTTGTTTGGCAAAGTCCGCAGCTGCTGTGAAGCCAGCGTGGTGAGATGCCTCCCGTAGGAGGTTTTGGAGATGAATGTTACTCCAGTTATCTTGTATTGTCGCAGCTCGAGCTTGCACTTGTGCTACATTTGTTGTGCTGCCTCCCCCCTCCACAGGTCGGACCCTCCCCGGGGGCCTCCCTTGGAACTCCCTCAGGAACAGGTAGATGGCCTGGGCCGACACCTTGATGTTCTCCAGGTCCAGCACCGCTTTGATCTTACGGAAACTCAGACCAGCTTTCCTCAGCTCCACCACTTTGTGCTTGGCGGCGTCATCCAGCCGGCCCATGGTCTCTCAAAGGAGAACAGCCCTGGGAGTTTGGCTGTTTATCTATAGACAATTGAAATAACAACAAAAAAAACTGTCATCAATACTCAATTAGCAATATATCGCTGCCACCATCACAAGAAGAAAAGTGATCAGTCCAGAGATCGTTTTTGGGTTTTGACAGTTTCTTATAATAAGGTTGTTATCTTCTTATGTTTTCCAAACTATTCTATACTGAAAAAGTATTTCCCATTAGAGCAACGCTTTGAACAACTGCAACCGATTTGAATGTCTCTTGTACAATTGTATCGACTGTTTTTTTCCCCTCCAATCTGCCACAAGATAGTCTATTAGATAGATAGATTGATAGATAGATAGATAGATAGATAGATAGATAGATAGATAGATAGATAGATAGATAGATAGATAGATAGATAGATAGATAGATAGATAGATTACTTTATTCATCCCCTAAGGGAAATTAAGTCGTCATAGCAACCGGTATATTTGAATACAATACAATAGAATAAAATAAAAAATATTGAGGTAGAAAGAATAAAAAACAGAAACACAAGATAAATAGGTAGAAAAGGTGCAGTGGCAAGATGATGGTAACGTTATTGTTAGACAGTATATAATGAAATAGTACAGTATATATAGTATATAATATAACATAATATATATTTATATATGATAGTAATTATACCAATATAATAGCAGTATATAGTAATAATGGCAGCAACAGTATATATAATAATAATAGTAATATAATAATAATAATTATAACATGTATACATGTATAAATATGTGTATATGGATTTATATATACAAAGAATATACAGAGAGTATGATATATAGTAGAGGTATAAATATAAGTATTTGAGTATACGATAGATAATATAATATACTATGAGTGTAAGAATATGTAGACAGAGTGTGCAAAAGACAATATTATTGTATAAAATGATATATAATATCAATATGGTTTATATTAACTATTATTATTATATATAGTGTGAATTAACTAGTTTTACTTTAAAGTGGAACAAATCAAACAATGCTCGGCGCCACTAGCTAACATTTGTATATCCTGGCTACACATTAATACACACTATATAAATATATGGTCCCCACCCCCCCCCCACGCCAGGTAAGGGACGCTAGCTGAGCTGGCTAACATCAACAGCTAACACTATGATCGGTCTATATATAAAGTGATGCGTTTACCTGGCTGTCAGGAGGTGATGTGTGGATTATTGTTTCCGGTCAGATTTAAATCAATTCAGGTCACATCTCTGGCAGCTACGATGCAAAGTACACACACAGACGCTGCACATTTCTCTTTCATTTCCTCGATACGAACTAATACAAACAAACCACTTGTGTGTGTGTAAGGGGCGCTCAGGTTCTTACGTCACGTCCGCTTTCCCCGTCATCACCCAGCGACTTAACGCGCCGTCGGTGTTTGAAGCGGATTCACCCTCGTTTGAAACGAAAATGTGAGTTCAGGCTTTTAAAAACAATCTAAACGAAGCTCGGGTTATTTGAGTAATGCAGATTAGATTATACGAATATATTTTCTGATAGCGTGAACATCTCATTGGAGGAGAAGTTGTCGACCAGCGGGGACCAGGCTCCTGCTTCTGGTCTGGAATGGAAATCAATGGCGGCGCGTTCATTCTGTTGCTAGTAACGTTAATATACGAGCGAGGTTCCAGTGGTTTAAACGATGTAACTTTCTGTTTTTACCTAAGACAAGAAGTTTACATTTGGTTTCTTAGACCATTTGCTTTCCCCGTTTGTTTTTAAATGTGATATATTGATCCCAGCACACAGCTGGTCGTGCGAGGGAGGGGAAACGTTTCACTTTGTTTTGTTCCCAAAACAAAGTGGCCAAACATTTTATTTATCTATCAATTATTTCGTTATTTATCATCCCAGACTCGGTTGTTGTTTATTGTGGGTAACATCTTCTTAAAAGTGAGGATTGGCTCGTTTGTAATCATTGTAGTTTTAATATTTTTTTGCTTTTGTTCTGTAGCTCTGGCCAAATATTAATTCAAAGACTTTTTTCAGGTTTTATGGCCTTGACAGATTGATTGACAATCTAATTGATTGACTGTTGCAGCCCTACATCTTTCACCGTTCATATAATCTCACTCACACCTTTTTTCTCTTGACTTTAGGGCACCATCACCCACGAAGCGGAAAGATGAGGAGAAAACTAAAGACCGAGGTAAAGACAAGAGTGAAAGGAAGGAAGGAGACAAGGAGAGAGGACGGGACAAAGTGAGGAAACGACGCAGCTCGAGTGGTACCAGCAGCAACAGGTTTGTTCCCTAAAACACACATTTGTAACAATGCCTGGGAAAACATTGTTCTTGACTTAATATATTTTGTACTAAAGCTTACCTTTGTTTTGAATGTGACCAGATCGAGCTCTGGATCAAGCAGCAGCTCCGGTTCCAGTTCAGGTTCCTCAAGTGGGTCCAGCTCATCTGGTACCAGTCGCTCTGGTTCCTCCAGCTCTCGCTCCTCCTCTTCCAGCTCCTCTGGCTCCCCGAGTCCCAGCCGCAGACGGCACGACAACCGCCGGCGCTCCCGCTCAGAGTAAATCCCCTCGTCGAACTCATCCGCACAGAGTTTTTGCAATATTTGCTACATTGTTCCTTTTTAAATCGCTGTGAAGTTAATCCATGTTTGATTTGTGATTCTGCAGGTCCAAAACACAGAAGAGGGGCGACGATAAGGAGAGAAGGAAAAGAAGCCCGAGCCCCAAACCCACTAAACTCCACCTGGGCCGGCTGACCAGGAATGTCACCAAGGTCAGTAAAAAGAAACACATTACACATTTCCAACCCAAGCAAGTTACAGAGTGGTAGCTCTGCTGCTTCCAAGCTGCTACTCTTTATTTCAAGGTTTTCTAAAGGATTGGATGATTTCAAATTAATACATTACCGCCGTACGTGAAAATGAGGGAAAGAAAACGTTCTGATATGCGTGATTATGTTTTATTAATATGAACATGAACATGTACACTGTTCACTGTTTTGCATTTAGCATTTCACTTTTTACTTCACTTTTTATATATTTTATATATTTTTATTCAGAAATGTTTGTCAAAATAAATGTTACGTTGTATAAATATTGGTAAAAAGAGAGTTAATAAGAAGTAAACAGTGAGTAAATATATAATGGTTTCCTATTTTTTATTGCTCTCCTATGTATGTTGTATTTATTGCATTTTTGGGTTTCTATGTTCATTGTATGCACCAATAACCAGAGCAAATTCCTTGTATGTGTAAACGTACTCGGCAATAAAATACTTCTGATTCTGATGAACGTTGTCCAATTTTCAACTGCCTATTTCATAGCATGATATGGATTATTTTCCTCGTCAAAATTCCTCCACGGATAATCAAGGATGTTTGTTTCCACACTTGTAATAAATATCCGTCTACCTTTTTTTTGCACAGGACCACATCCAGGAGATCTTTTCCACTTACGGGAAGATAAAAATGGTTGACATGCCAGTGGATAGGGTCCACCCCCACTTGTCCAGGGGCTACGCCTATGTGGAGTTTGAGACCCCCGAGGACACCCAGAAGGCCCTGAAGCACATGGACGGAGGTGGGCTGGAGTTCTTGTTTCTGTGCTTCTGTCTCACAAGATTACTGTGGGTATTCATTTCGAGGACTTTTGTAATCTACAGGTCAGATTGACGGACAGGAGATCTCTGCGTCTGCCGTGCTGGCTCAGCGAGTCCGCCCTCCACCTCGCAGACCCTCTCCCCCTCGCAGGATGCCCCCTCCACCACCTATGTGGCGTCGAAGCCCTCCACGCATGAGGAGAAGGTCAGTCTCCAAATCTCGTGAAATTTAGTCAACTAGTGATTTCTTTCAGTCAGTGAAATGTCTGCCTGGACTTGATTTGCACACTACTGCACTGTGTGTGTGGTTTTGAACATTTGCACTACTGCACAAATTGAACATTCACCTGTAAGGATATATATTTAGATGTATATATTTTATTTTCTATTTAAATTTTTGATATTCCATTTCATTGTTATTCTATTTTATTCTTTTTTTATTCTATTTTATACTTGAGCATTGCTTAAAGAGAGTGTGTGACCCAAACATTTCATTGACAGTGACTACTTCATGTTATCTCTGTTCATTTGACAATAAAAATCTTGAATCTTGAATCTTGAATCTTGGTATTTATCCATTGTATTTTGTTCTTCTTGCTTCTAAACCACAAACGTTTTCTTCCTGTGCTCTTGCAGGTCCCGCTCACCGAGGAGGCGGTCCCCGGTCCGCCGCCGCTCTCGCTCCAGATCTCCTGGTCGCAGGCGCCACCGCTCCCGCTCCAGCTCTAACTCCTCCAGATAGACAGGTTTCCGGCCACCAGATTCCAAGTGATCACCCTCCTGCTTTGACTGATATTGTGGACTTACCAGAAATAGGTTCATCTGATTTGTAGCCAATATAAACATCTGCCTGCATGTAGGAAGTGGATTTTTTGTTTTGTTTTGTGTTTATTCTGAAAAGTTGGCACAATGTTGGGTCAGGCCCACTTTGGTCTCTTTTTAAAGTGTTTCTTCTTTTTACCATGTTCTGAATTTTTTTTGATATTTTGACAAATAAAGGTTCTGAAACATGTACAGTGTGTGAGTTCTGTCTGTAACAGCCAGGGGGCGATTCAGCCTCAACTCTCTTTGCTTTGCGTTTACCTTGCTCAACACAGCTTCACAGTCTTTAGAGAACACAAAAAACATTTAATATGTCTGCACACCCTTTTGTTCTTTGGTTGGTTTGTTACATTGTTTTGAGCAGGGTAGTTGTGGCAATGTTGGCGCCTTAGGCAAGATTTCAAATTGGTGCCCCCCAACATCCACAATAACTTTTGGACTTCACACTACAAACCCTGTGGGGGGGGAAATGTTTTTTGAGAGAGGATTCCAGATTCATTCACTAGACTGGCACTCAGTAGAGCTCAACAGAGCCGTACAGGTTCATCTCTGACCCATGCAGCTTCCTTCTACCAAGTTTTGTGGTTATTGGTCCAGTAGTTTATTACATGTTGACTGACAAATCAGAGGTGAAAACATAACCTCCTTAGCAGAGGTAATAAAACCTCCACACATTTATCAAGGAAATGTCACCAACATTATTAATAATTAGAAACACAACAGGAAATTAAAAGTAGAATGAAATGTTTCTAGAATATCTAAATAGTTGGCGGGTAATTTACCCTAATTTATTAAAAGCTCATTTTCCCCTGCTACTTAGTCTATGGGGTTTTTATATTGTGTTTTATTTACATTGTATATATTGGTTTATTTTTTTCGTGCACTGGTTGCTGGTTGTACATCAAATTGCCCTTGAAGGATAATAAAATGTTTTTATGGACAGCTTTAGTTAATCTCTCTTAAAATTGGCAGGATTTCAATCACCTATTAATTGCAAAAGATATTACACTGTCGATTTAAATTAATTAAATATAAAAAAAGATTTTTTTTTTTAAAAACGGGCGCAATTCCTGCGCAATGGGCTTCTGAGCAGGATGTGCGCCCGCAGTTTATTATTATTATTTTTTTAAATTAAATTAAATTATTGAATTAAATTAATTTTTTTTAAATGTTTTATATTTAATTTGAAATGATTATGGTACATTTTTGTTTTTAAATATACATATTATTAGATATTGTGCAATGAATAGGTGGTTGAAGTCCTGCCTGACTCTGACTACCTACATACTGAAGATCAAACATTTTTACTGGATAGATTTGGAGAATTTTCAAAGTAAAGTCCAACATGTGCACAATCAAATCATTTCATTTCTGGATATTTCAAAGTTCTATAAAAACATTTTACTCAATAAGTTCAGATAGAGACTGATAGCCTGTACTCCTGACCTCTCTGACTACCTACTTACTGAAGATCAACATTTTTTACTGTATAGATTTGGAGATTTTTCAAAGTAAAGTCCAACAAGTGAACAATCAAATCAGTTAATTTCTGGATATTTCAAAGTTCTATAAAAACATTTTGCTCAATAAGTTCAGAGTGAGACTGACATGCCTGTGTTCAGAACCTCTCTGACTACCTACATACTGAAGATCAACATTTGTACTGTATAGATTTGGAGATTTTTCAAGGTAAAGTCCACAATTTTCACTTAGGAATATATAATTTCTAGATATTTCAAAGTTCTATAATAACATTTTGCTCAATAAGTTCAGAGAGAGACTGACAGCCTGTGTTCCTGACCTCTCTGACTACCTACATACTGAAGATCAAACATTTTTACTGTATAGATTTGGAGATTTTTCAAAGTAAAGTCCAACATGTGTACAATCAAATCAGTTCATTTTCTGGATATTGCAAAGTTCTATAAAAACACTTGCTCAATAAGTTCACCACAGAGATGCGGGTGTCTGGAGAGCAGGGAGCGCGATCCTCCGCTGGGTGTCTCCCTCCAGTCACACACCACTGTGAGTTAGATGAAGTCATGACTGGAGCACCAACATCACACTGACCAAGCCCCTCCGCTCACAAGCCCCCCCTCCACTCCTCGGTGTTCCGGCGCGTCATGACGCACTGTGCCCACTGAGTCCAGCGCGTCCGGCCGCTATTTTAAAATCTGCTTTATGTTGTAACTTTCGATCCACAAGAGTTTGACGTTTTCAGCCGCTGAGGAGTTTTTTTTTTTTTTTCTTAGAGCAAAGTCTGTGTCATCATGGCTTCGGATCCAGAAAATAACAGAGGGCGAATGAATCAGCTCCTGGGGAAACCTGGGAATGGAGAGTGTGCCGACTGCGGAACTGCAGGTATGCTGGAGGACGGGAGTTAACAGATGCTGGATATTCATTCGTCATTTCGATTATGAAATTAAAACAGTTGACACAATCCTCACACAGGAGAGTGATCTAACTAATGTGTAACCACCTTTCAACCCAGCGTTTAAATAAGAAACACTTGCTGAGCTGTTAGTGTTTCTCACTTCAACTTGCTGGAAAGATTCAGGGTTCAAATGTGTATCGAACTGTTGGCTGATTTCCTTCATGGACATATTGCACGTCCCCTCATGCTCACACCTCGGTTTGCACTTGTCATATCTGCAGTTCCTTACATGCAAACAGGTGTGGCTTGTTAAATAAGGCTTGTCCACTCGGAGTGGAGGTGAGAAAGATCTTGTAAAATGTGTCCTTTTGGATTACTTAATTAGCACAAGTTTACGGATTATTAAATATTTTGAGTAATTTGAGCTCCAGTGTGAAATGTGATGACCAAATAAATACCCCAGAGCATCCAATCAAACCTCAGTAAAATTAATTTCAGCTCTATACAGTTCTAATCACGCAGATCTCTTTGAAGGATTTGTTTCATATCTTGATGACAAACACTAACTCTGTTAAAATTCCCTTCCAAATAGGTGTGTTCACCCTCTATCTACTGACTGCCTGTCTGGATTATATATTACACACACACACACACACAGCAAAGTGTCTAACCACATCATGCTTTTCTCTTTCGTACAGATGCTGGTGTGCATCTTTGAGATTATGCACAAGGAAGTCTTTTTTTTCTCAGGCTGCTATTTTTGCCCTGAGCTGAGACCGTTTTCCTTCAGTCGTCATCAGCGGTTAAAGGGCTGCAGCTCACTGATAGTCTGCTTCACACTGCCCTAGTTCTTTGACTCACTCACAAAGAAACCACGACAGTGGCGGTAATGTCACTTTGCATCAACGCAATGATTCTGAGCGTGAGATCCTGAGAGCTGTGTGTGCAGCGTTTCACACGTTGCTTTTCTTTTTTTCTTGACAGGCCTGAAATGAAATGGATTTGTTAACTGTATCTTGTGATCTGAAAAAAGAAAGACACAAACATGTTCCATTGGTTTAAGTCTTAGATTCTAAGGAACCGATGTTTGCTATGATGCACTTTTCCCACACTTGTGTCCCTTCACAGTGATGATTCAACTCTTAATGTTCGGACCTTTCTCAGCAGAGAACAGATACATTTCACAAGCGCTGAAGCATAACTTGATAACATTTTGCAAACATTATTCAACAGACACATGATGTACCTGTGAATTTGTCTAGCTGGAATATATGTACCTACAAAATAGATATATTAATAACGGCATCTGAAAGGGTTAATATTCAACTTTATTTGACCCCAAATACATTTTTAACGATAGCTCACCATTTCTAAGCAGTAAGAAAGTAATTGTGGTCTATTGTTGCAACATACACTGTATTAGTAGTAGTGTCATAAGCCTAAGGGTCATTCAAGGTAAAACAATCACTCTCTGGAATGTTGTTGTCTTTCCAAGTTGGCATCATCTTGAGACACAAAGGAATACTCGCGTTTTACAGAAATATTGATCGTCTGTGGAGCTGAGCTACGATACCATCACTCTGAGGAATTAGACTGTTTTACAATCCAGTTTAGTGTCAACCTTTGTGCACTAATATGCAACATTTGCAATGGGTTTTACACATGTACAAACAAGTCTGTGTGTTGCTCTGCAGATCCGGAGTGGGCGTCCTATACCCTGGGTGTGTTTGTGTGTCAAAGCTGCTCAGGTCTCCATAGAAACATTGCTCAGATCAGCAAGGTGAAGTCTCTCCTGCTGGATCCCTGGAGCTCCTCAGAGGTGGAGGTGAGAACGATAACGTCTGAAGGATTTTCTTCATACACACACTCTGCCCAGTTGTTTTATAAGAGAAGAGCAGGCATTGATTTTAATCTAAAACTTGGCTTGAAGTAACTTCTGCAGCCTTTGGCCTCAGGCACCCCACCCTGTTGGGCTGTGAGCGTCACTCTCGCTGCAGCGGGAGAAAGAAACAAGTCTCAATTCACTACGGCCTGAAAGCCATGAGCCAGCAGCTGGCAGATGTAACTGATATCTCTGAATATGTGTTTGTGCTGCTGAATGCTGTGACTTTCAGACTTAACGTCACAGGTTTATATCATGCTGATGGTGAATTTGGCACCAGGAAATTGGTTTGTGGTGTGTTTTATCATCATTCTCTCCGTGCTTCCCCCTTTTTCTTTCTTGATTTGTGTGTGTGCACTTGTGATCCACTGCTTCTCAGCCCTGTGGTTATAAACACTCAGATATGTCTTAACAAGTACAGAAACCCCAAAGAAACCTTCATGGCAGCAGCATAAATGAGAAGAAAAGAGGCCGACCCATAAATGCAAGCACCACATCATACCTCACTTTGTTTTCTTGTGTGTGGGAGGGTTGCTGGTGTAGGTATTGCTAATGTTGTGGGGACCTACATCTGTTATATGGGGACAACAAGTGAGTTTCCATAATGTAAATCAATAGAATCTGAAGGAAAGGACATTTCTTTTGGTAACTATTAGGTTAGGGAAGTAGCAGCCATGGCTAAGATTTGAGCAAGTCTCCAGGAAATGAATTCAAAGTCAATGTAACTGTGAAGACGAAATCTCTCTCTCACTCTCTCTCTCTCTATTCTGTCACTCTGTGTGTGAGTTTGCAAACTGCCCTCATCAGACAAATTAGCCATTTTGCAACTTAGATGCACATCCGATGTGTTTGTCTCTCACCTCTGCAGTTCATGGACTCTGCTGGTAACAACGCTGCCAAGGCCAAATATGAGCAGATAGTTCCTGACTTCTTTTACCAACCCAAACACAAAGACTGCATGTAAGTGATGTGGTCCTCCACCCTCCTTAGATATCTGATTCAGGAGCTGCCTCCACTTCTCTACAGGTGGTCCTCTCTAAAAGCTGCATGAGTAAACATCTGCTGCCCAGGTGGATACTATAGAAACGTTTATTTTTGAATGGCATATGACAACAACATGAAGGTTCAAATGGATAAAAGTAGTTCATGGCGATTGTGCTGAAGGAATTAATTCCTCATTTGTTAATTTTTATGGTAAAAAAAGGGAGTAATGTTACAACGAGTTCTAACAGGAGGCCACAGTTCAGTAGGGTGGTTTCTTCTGAACTCTCTTTGGATATAATTATCAACAGATTGTACTGTGTTGAGAAAAAGACAAATCCATGAAGGGCTTGGAGCTGAACAAAGCCATTAGAGAGTGATGCAGATTAAACATGTTGAAATGAGTTATCTTAGTTCGAAACGTTCTGAAGATGCTGTGTGAGTATTACAGGAAAAGTCTGGAGAAATAAAGGGACAAAGCTAGATATGAGATATAAAAGAGAAGCATGAGCTGTATGATCAGAATAATCAAAGTATCCAACACCAACTGTTCTGCAGGCTCCTCCGGGAACAATGGATTCGAGCCAAGTACGAGAGGAAGGAGTTCCTGTCAGTGGAGAGGCAGGAGCCCTACTCTGCAGGTGAGGAATATATGTGTGTCTGCACGGTCAAGCACCCAAACACACAATGCTATGGCTTACTCGGGAAAACAAGTAATTGTCTGTGTCCTGCACAGCACCTTCTGTTCAGCATTGACTGAATACTCAGCAGGAAAACAGCATCATCCATTTATCATTGTCAACATTCTCAAAACAGCCGATCACATCCGAGGTAATGAGTGAAAGAGGGAGAGGAGGCCGCGGCTCACGTCCCACTTTGCTGCCTTGCAAATAAGAAAAACTTATTTTGAGCTTTAAACTACATTTAAAACCTGAAAATGTTTTCATTACATTTCAAAACAAATTCTGCATGAGTATCCGAAGTTCCTTCTCAAGTTTGACCAGTTAGTCGATCCTTTGAGAAAACAGCAGCATTGGTATCTGCTGGGGTTTGGTGTGTGTTGAAGATTGTGCTGTTTGGTCTGGTAATGGCATGATCCTGTCAAAGGGATTAATGCCAAGCAACTGATTGCACAGGTTGCACCATTGCTAGTATAGTCACCATTGCCCCGCCCAGTTATTCAGTCAGTCAGATTGCACGGCTGTTATTGCTGGGATAGCTGCAGAGACATTGAGGGCCTGTCACCAAGGGATGAAAAAAAGAACTTTCCGCTGTGTGTGTGTGTGTGTGTGTGTGTGTGTGTGTGTGTGTGTGTGTGTGTCTGTGTCTGTGTGTGTGTGTGTGTGTGTGTGTGTGTGTGTGTGTGTGTGTCCTAATTTCTTTCTGCTCCACATTGCCACAGTTGTCGTCTGTACATCTACCCAAGTATCTCAACCTTTTGTTGCAGTGGACTGTGTGAAATCAGTTTGCCATTGAGCTAAGAGTTTATTACACATCACCATGTAACTATAAGTGGACCAATATGATTCAAAAGTTGCCTTTCAGGTGTCCATAGCACACTCTTGAAATTTTAAACCAATTATTAAATGAAATGTGACATTATAACTACGTTTGTCCGTCATCACAAATTTGTTTTTTGCAAATTTCATCGTTTCATTGCCACTTTCTAGTCTTTAGCGCTGTTATAAAGGAAATGTGAAGCTGTCAGAAACGTCTGAATGTTGTGCTGATAAAACCTGATGGCCACTGACCACGCGCTCTATCAGCTCTTATTGCCTGTTTCCCTCTGTAACATCTGAGCCGGAAACAGGAAGTTGCGCAAAATGAAATCAGTTAAACCCAATAGAAGGCCTGGTTTGTGACACTGCTGTGTTACTTCTCCCCCTCTCTCTTGTGAGAGCAATACTAGGGAGTGTCTTGATACATGTGAAGAAAAGCGACGTCATTGTTAGAGCCGCACAATCAGGTTTACTTATTAGTATTCATGGAGACAAGGAAATGGATTGTAAGGTTAGAAATCAGCACAGTTTCCTTTTACTCACAGAAATTCTTGGTTATTGCTGTCAACATCAGGCACATTAAGAAGTGCGTTTACGTTGCATATAAGAGATGAAATATGACCTGGGATTTCTCAAACACAGTCATTTGATTTCTATTTTTAATAAAAACAAAGCAGTAAGACTAGTCGAATACGGGAAATCCGAGAAAGTAAATCTCTTGGGTTTTCTCATGCAACAGATGATACCAACATGCTAAAAGTAAAACAACCACTATCTCCCTTTAAGGTAGAGAAGATAAAGCTCTATTATCAGAGTCTCATGACTGTCAAGCTCGTCCTCCGTCTCCCTCCCTCTCCGTCAAAGGCCTCTTGTGTTGTGCTGGGCCGAGGAGCATGTGGGTGCCTCTGCCACGGAGGAAGAATGGTGCCTCTTGTGTGCAAATATTCTATATAACCTGGCTCATAAGAAAAGCAGGACAAACAAAACCCCAGCAGCGATCGGGAGGAAGACAAATGCTGTTGTGTGAAACTGACTCTGCTCTCCCGTGTTCATGCAAATACTTTACAGCCTGTAGTTTCAGGGAATGACTCTTCTCCTCTGCTGTGTGCCGATGTGTCCTCCGGGTGGTTAAACAAAACATTCCCACTCATAAATAATTGATGAAGCCAGTGCTGCTGCGTGTGGCCCACACCACACCATGATAACTTTATACGGTACAAAGAATCTGTAAACTGCAGATGGACAAGCAAACAGCTAAATTGTCCAGTTTCAGCTCCGTTTCCCTGAGGAGAGGGATGATTCAGATATAAAGTTCATGCATTTGTTCTTCTCAAATTGTCTCTATTCTCTGCTTTTCATGGCGCTGTACATAAAGCTTGATATTATATCAGCATCTGACGGAGACAGTTCCTGTTGAACTCTTTATCTTGCTCAGTTACTTGCAGGGGAGGTGGTTTTATCAGATGTTTATTTGCTGATTTGAATGTAATCCCATGAAAACAAGTGATGTTTATATGGGAAGCACCGAGGTTTGTTGTTTATCTATTTACCTTTTTTGAGGGCAACGCCACTATTACAATTGTGGAACTGAGACTACAGCTGAACGAAAGGGAACAAGAAATGTAACAAGGCAAAAACCACTTCAGGAAACCATAAGATCTATGAAAAAGTACCTTGATGCTCTATGTTTTCTTGCAGCAGTTGTTATTCCTGGATATTGCAGTGTCACAGTCTTGCTGGAATGATGAAAGCTATGGAACTAAGTTTAAAATTAGGCTCCCTGGCTTCAAACAAGTGTTCGTATCAAATCAGCGAAGCTTCTCCATACAACAATCTGACATTTGGACATCCAAGCTTAAAGAAACCTTCAGATCAAGACTACAATATGGTCGGTGTGAGTATGTGTGAGAATGCAAGTGTGTGTCAAGGGCAATGATAGTGCACTTCTTTCTGCAAGGCTGTTTGTGGTGGCTCTCGCTGAATATGTGCAGAGAAGCTGGTGTCAGGATCAGGCCAACAAGGGGTGTGTGTGTGTGATTTTGTGTGCGTGAGAAAGGGAGACATACTCTGCAGATTGTAAGAAGAATCTTACAGATTGTGCTGGTTCTTGTTAACAAATGATTTGATATAGTGTATATATGTCTGTATATGCGTAAGAGCTTTGTTTCGGATATGTTCACGCTTGCAGAGGAAGCTCATCAGATGGAGGTGAATTATCGATGTGTAGTAAAAGCAGAACCACTTCCTACCACCCTTGCTGGGCTGCTTGGAGCAGTGACCACATAAGCTAAAAGTGTGCACATACACTTGCACACACACACTACACACACTATACACACACACACACACACACACACACACACACACACACACACACACACACACACACACACACACACACACACACAGGTGCTACAGGACTTTGTAACGCAGGGGCTTTCAGGGATTTTCCAGCAGCAGCATAGTTTCTTGTTACTTAGTTAAAGATTCCTCAGTAATCTTTGATGCATTATGTAAAGTATAAAATAGACTTTTACTTCATGAGTTTGTAATAACCAGTGCATAAACAACACACATGCAGCAATAAGTTGTTTCCTGCCTTGATAATATCATTAAAAAAGCACTTATCAGTACTTTTACTTTAAAAAAGTCCCTGCAGCTCCAAATCGGTTGAACCTCTATATTATCTACGTGATAATCATTATTATTATTATAGCTTCATTCTCCTCTTCTCATTATTTATGATTTTATTTAGAAATATTCATGTTTGTCTTAGATTTTAAGGTAATATTAAAGGTTAATATTTGTTGTAAATGTCTGCTGTATAATCTCTATATTTCCATCCCATGTCGATGAATGGGTCCCTCAGGATACAGAGAGGGGTTCCTATGGAAACGAGGCAGAGACAATGGACAGTACCTGAGCCGCAAATTCATCCTGTCCGAACGGGAGGGGGTTCTGAAATACTTCAACAAGCACGATGTGAGTGTTCTCTCTCCCCTTCTCCTCTGCTGAAGCTGAAGTACTGATCTCACTTCATTTATTCTGTTATTCTACCTCAAAATGTTCAGATTTTCCCGGAGATCTTTCTATTTACACAATTTTAAGATCTGCATGTTTTTTTCCAAATGTGCTTTTTACTATCTGAAAACACCACGAATGGATGTTATTGCCTGCATTGACCACAATCAGGGTATTTTCAACATCTTTTTGATCTACCACATTATTATTGATCCTCATAGTTCTCATTTCAGGACATAAAGAAATAGGACTTTGCCATTGACTATCTTCTCTCTTAAAAATGTGTTTCCTTGTTGCAGGCCAGGGAGCCCAAAGCGATAATGAAGATAAATACGGTGAATGCCACTTTCCAGCCAACTAAAATCGGAACACCTCATGGCCTGCAGATAACCTATCTGAAGGACAACAGCACCAGGAATGTCTTTGTTTACCACGAGGATGGAAAGGTGAGTGGTACTGAACGTCTGTGGGGAGGTTTAGACTGGAAATAAAGGCAGGGGTGGGTCCAGGAAAAGCATGTGTGTGCGTGTGCGTGTGTGTCCATCTGGTGGAGATGGTTTGTCATTACAGATCCGTGTGTATTGATTTTTATGATAAGTGATCATTAGAGACTGTCTTATGATAAATAAAACTGAGAGAACACAGGTTTAACTGCCCTTCCTGATGTTCCGTCTTGAAGGAAATGGTGGACTGGTTCAACGCCATCCGAGCAGCCAGGTTTCACTACCTGCAGGTGGCTTTTCCTGTGTCTCCCCTCTCTGTTGTGAGTATATGCACTTTGTACCAATATGGGCACAAACACACAGGGTGTATAGCTGCTACTGAGGACACCAACATCGAGTGGTTTGAATAGTTCATGAGTTTCAAAAAGCTTGGGGATTAAATTATGCAATCAAAAAAACATACCAAGCGTCTTGGGCTTAAATTCATATTTGATGACTTTTAAGATACCAAAATAAATGAAAGCATACATTTCTGTATAAATTGAGTAAATAAAATATGAATCTAAGTCAAGACTTTTCTCAAGCTGTGTGGTCACAACTTCTAAGATAAGCACACACGCTGTTTAATCATTGAGGTATTTGCTTGGTGTTTCTCTAGTTGTTGCCGATGCTAACCAGGAACTACGCAAGGGAGGGTTACATGGAGAAGACTGGTCCGAAGGTGAGGTCTACCACAGCAGAGAAATGTGTAGAACTCATGATATCTGTGGTGAAAACATGAAAGCAGAAGGAACTTTTTCATTTGTAGCTCTGTGTCTGTCCCACAGCACACAGAGGGCTTCAAGAAGAGGTGGTTCACTCTGGACGACAGGAGACTCATGTACTACAAAGATCCACTGGTATCTGAAACTGCCGCGATTGCACACTGTATTTTATTTTTTAGAAACAACCCAATACAACAAAACTCAAAACATGCACCAGTACAGAGCACTCAGTAACATTTTGTCTGTGGTGAACAACAATATCAAAACAGACAAAACAATGAAATATGTGATATGTGTCAGTATTCTTTGTTTAAATCAGTTAGACTGTTTCTCCCCCTGCTCTCAGGACGCTTATGCCCGAGGCGAGGTGTTCGTGGGCAGTAAGGAGAACGGCTACAGTCTGCTGCCTGAGCTCCCGGCCAACACTCAGGGCTACCACTGGCAGTTTGGAATCACCATCGTGACCCCGGAGAGGAATTTCCTCTTTGCGTGCGAGACTGAAGAGAGTCAGAATGACTGGATGTTTGAATTCCAAACGGTTATCAACAGACCAATGCTGCCTCAGGAGTATGCAGGTAAAATGAACAAAAAACAAACAACTAAGATAAGTCTTTATTTAGGGGTTTTCTCTCGGAGTTGCTGATTGTTTTTATCTTCTCTCTGCAGTTGAGGCCTATTTTAAACACAAACCATGACTCTTGTCGTGTTTGAGGATCTTCTGGTTCAGGATGAGGAGCAAGAAGTGGAGCCTGAAGAAGAAAAGGGCCGGAGAGAGATATTTGTGCTTGACATCTCTTAATAGGTCTTATAAAATTCAGGGTGACGGTGTTACAGAATTGGCCTGAATCTCATTTCTCATAACCGGAAACTCTCACACTTGAAAGTGGACAGCCATCCTGACCTGAATGTGCCATTACTGATGCATTTGTAAATGTATGTATGTTTGCCTTTTGTGTAGGAGTGAAAACTGTTGCTGCTCAGACTTGGAAGAGATTTAAATGTGGTGTTTTCCATTCTTGTAAAAATAGCATGAGTCATTGTCTTGAATTTCAACCAAGTGTACAAACTGTGCCATTCAGGTCAGTTACAGGCCGAATTAAAACAATCGGACGTAGGAATGAAATATGTCAGTAAGAAGAAATAATACTATTACTCATGTTTATTTCCATGAATGACAATAATATTTATTCAGTTATATTTATTTGTTTGTCTAATTTGCTCTCTGCAAACGTTCAAGGTTATAATGCCAGGCACTGCAGGTACAACTTAACATTTTTACATTTAATACACATTCAATCAGCTGCATGTAAATGTATGGTGTGTGGTTTATTTGGCTTGCATTCCCATTCCTATTTTTGTAACACCAACAAATTAAGACTATTTCATGTCAAGGCTATTTATCCACTAGAGGGAGACAAAGGAGGTTTAATCTTGTGATTTAACCCACAACCACCACACTCTGTCCACGCAAAAGGTCTCTGTGACGTTAACCAGGTGTGCATGTTAAATATATTTCATACAATGACTGAAGAGAAAGGCCTGAAGATGTTTTTGAGCAGCGATCAATTCATTCAAGTGTGAGAGGAGGATTTGTGTCAGTGAATCTGAAATGTGCTCATGATTAAAAAGGCTCGAAGCCACGTAACCCGTTTTTATTGTGTTTATTCTCAGTTACAAGAAAGAAGCTGCACATTGAAAAGTAGTAAAACCATGTTAAGTAAATACTCTATATTTAAATTCTATGACTAAGGTGAAATCTACTAAATCAACTTACTGTTAAAAAGAGGCTTACGATTCTTTATGAATAGGATAAAGACTGTTAACAGATGATAAGGGTAAAAAATGTTTTGTAGACTGTGGCACTTTATATTTAATCTGTTTATATGAATGAATGCAAAACTAAAGCAGGAATTATTGAAGCAGTCTAGTAACATGTCCACCGGCTACAACTAAAACAGTGAAATAAAAACAGAATTATACATGTTTTATTTACAATACTTCACGCAACATTGTCAACAGACTCCAGATCTTTATTCCCAAAACCCACTCACAGTCATTATTCACCTAAAGTGCTACTTTTCTATTTACTTTTTTCTAACGTGCAGAAATAAATGTGATAAGTTTCTACACATAAGGTGTTTGACCATCTGTTTTAGAACATTTCCAAAACAAAACATTGCATTATCAAGAAGACCGGTTGAATTGGAGCTTAGAATCATAGAAAATATTACGATATTTATTTTTTTGTCATGTTTCTTTAGACCTGCTTGAACTACTTTTTATATATGCATTAAGCACGAATCTATATCTACTAAAACAAGCTTTGCTGCTATACTCAGTATCTTTTCAATACAAAAACATTGATTTGCTTATATTCTGTTCAGCTGAATCATGGAAATACTTCGACTGAGTTTATGCTGGTGAGCTAAACCTGGCTCCGTGGAGCTTAAAATCCAGACGTGAACACTGAACCTATGGACAGAAGACAAATCACTACACATCTGTTATATGGACATTCATACGTACATGGAGCAAGAAGAGAACTTTCAAAAATCAACTGAAATTTGAAGTGGATGCGAGAAAAAAACAAAAAGGCTTAAAAATACATTTTCCTTGTCTCCGCCAATAGTTTATTTTAATCCTCTTCACAATAAAATCACTACACACGTTGATGCAGAGATGTTGGCAACGTGTCACATTCTACCCCCGGGGGTCCAAAGATAATGACAGACATACGAGATGGAGGAGGAGAGGACAACAGACCCACGCTGTGAGAACTGAGAGGTTTAACAGTAAAGGATCAGAAGGACAAACAGGTTAATACCTCGCTGGAGCTGACTCCTCATCTCTGATCGTGTCAGGCATAAACACACACTTTTTGAAGATGAGTGATACACACACACAGACACACACACACCAACACACATATCCAGAGAGTGAGTGCATCAGGCTTTAAGATCTGCAGCACCCAGTGCCCTTCTTCTCCTGGTTGACGTACTCCTGCAGCTTGAACTTCTCACTGGGATCCTTCAGGGACCTGTGCTTCAGCTCCCTGAGACAAAAAGAAGAGGATGAGATGAGGCTAAACACAACCAGAGTCCCCCCCCACCATAATCAAAACAAATGCTCAGGTTTGACCTTAGCTGTGCAGAATCATGTGTGTCTACAGTTTGAGACAAGAGGACTGTTTTCATATTCCTCTGCTGCAGGAGAATCACTTTATGTGTATGTATGAGCGCAGGACTTTTTGACACCTAGTTTGGAGGCCAATCGTGGTCCAGCTCCTCCTCTCTGAGATTCAGTGCACGTTGAGACCATGGTGCCGACAAATAAATAAAAAAAGAAGCGACATTCGATGAATTTAGATGGGGGTTTGGATGATTTGCGGTTGAGGTGCAACCTGCACATCCTTTCAACGGAGAGAGGCTGTCGTAGAAACCTGCCGTCAACCCACAAAGTTGATGAAACGTTTTCAGGGAAAGAACAGAGGAAGTGCGATGTCATTCTCCACTCAGGAGGCCATTACTCCAAATAGCTGTTGGTTGCTTTACGAATTTTGTGGTCAAAGGTCAAACCTCGAAAAACACATTTTGTGTGCTGAGTGTGATATCTCAGAAACGTTTCAAATTTCGCACAAATGTTTTTAGGACTCACGTAAAAGCTAACAAGACTTTGGTGGTTGAAGGTCAAAGTCACCGTGGCTTCACAAAACACGTTGTTGGTATTGTGAACACACATTTCTGGGATCATGTCTAGTGAATTTTCATCCATTTTGGTACAACATTAAATTGTTGGAATTTAATTTAATACTGATTAGATATTAAAATAAATTCTTAGGTGAATTCCTTCAAATGTTGGCTATATTTGTCACTTGGACTCAATGTAATTGGTTGGATTTCATGTCAAAGTTCAAAGGTCATGCAGACATTATGAGTCTAGATTTTTTTTAATGTTTGCCTGAAACAGCGTTGGTTTGCAGAGGCATTCAACAGCAGGCTGGTAACTCTAGCTTTTAATGTTTCCTAATCATATAAAATAGGGGTTTTATTATATTTACATTAGGTTGATATTTAGTGGATTTAAATTCCAAAACATGTTGTGATTGGACCAACAAACAGGATGATACTCACCGAGCCACAGCAGTGAACGCCAGCTCCACGTTGAGACCCGACCTGGCGCTGGTCTCCATGAAGGGAACTCCAAACTCCTGCAGTGTCAGAGCGGTGACAGTTACAGGAGAACTTCACAGAAACATATGAAAACGTGACTCATAATAACAGGTTGGTGTTTCTGCATCAAAAACAAAAAACAAATCACACAAAAACAACAAGAGATTCCATCAGAATTTCTCAGCTCAGTGTTCAAGCTCTGAAATTGTTTATGTCGAATAAATTCTGCTCTGAAGGGATTCGTCTTTTTTTGTTTGCCTCTCTGATGATAACTGATGCTCTTTCTTTCCCTTTAGTTACTCACTGGCACTTTATTGCTCCCACCTCTGAAGACAATCACTCAGCTGTTTGCTGTTTGTTTTGTGGGCTGTGTAGCAACAGTCTAACACATTAATGAATATCATTTTCATCCTTCTGTCAGTGTGTGGTGGTTGTGTTGGTCGCTGAAATTTGTCACTATCTGAAGAGTGTGTTGTTTCTTTGTCTCATCGTTTTAGTTTGCAGGCGATACACTTTCTTTAGAGCAGGAGAGTCGGAGATAAGGAGCCCGAGTGAAAACGAAAACCGACCAAGATAATTCAAACTGCTCTGTAATATTCACAATCTTCTAATCTGAAATCCAAACGGTCTAATACAGGGTCTTGGATTTCACCGTAATTCAAAGCCGTTTTCTTTTATTCTCTATGCTGCTTGGTTACAGATTATCTTAGCTGTGGCCACCAGGGTGCGGAGGCTGTAGGTGCCTAGCTTCTCACTTCCTCACCTTAGCAAGCCGCTCTCCGTCTTCTCTCTTCACCACCCTGTTGTGAGTGGCATCCGCCTGGAGAGACGTGGAGAAGGAAGATCAAATAGAACGACATCAGATGTAGACCCACAAACAAAAAAACACAAACACACGTACAATAACAAATAACACACTAAAACCAAATACACTGCAGAAATTTACACTGAAACATACATTGTTTTATAATAACCTTAAATTTACATTTATTTTGACTTAAGTTTTGGTCCATGTCCCATCCACTAACATTGAGATGATTTAGCTTCACTTATAAGGAGCTGTCATGTCACTCAACCTTGTATATCATCATAGTGTCTTGCCACAGTCGCAAATATTTCCCATAACTCCTTGCCTTGTTTCCGAGCAGCATGAGCACCACGTCCTGTTGGGCATATTCATGGATCTCGGTCAGCCACGCCTGGTGACAGCACAGAGACAAAAGACATGTGGCTGTTAGAAAAGCAAAAAGAAAAAGAAAAGAAAAGCTTGTCTGGGACTCGACAAGGACGAGACGCAGCATTAAATCTAATGACGGGAATAAAGAGGAGGATTAAAGTGAGAGCGACTGCAGCATTTAGATGAATATGAGAGAAGGTAGAAAAAAGGGCAGACAGGAACATAACAGAGGAAAGGACAGAGCGCTACAAGGACTAACAGCAAGAGAGAAATAGAGTGAGAGTGTTACTATAATGAAAACCCATCGGATTGGGTTTAATCAAAGCTCCGTCCCGTTTGGACACAGGGACGCAGACTGTGTGAACTCTGACAGCCCCTGACCCGGCGTCCACTGTGAATGAATGATCCATCAGCACAGACAGACACCTGCAGCTTCTCCTGCTGATGAACTAATAATCCTCATCTCGGCAAAGGTTAATTGTACCCACACTGAACTACTCCACATTGGATTTCTGAACTCCTGGTCATCAATCCTCCTTTTTTTCCCAGAGTGCTCCTGCTCAAGAGGCGATTCCCCCTCCGACAGCTTCCCGTTTTTTTTTTCTAATTAATGCTGCTGATGACGCCGTGTTTGTGAAAGGATCTCACCGGGGGGGGGTCACCTCCAGCCAAAGTCTCCCGTTAATTAACAGGAGATGAAACAGGCATGGTGTTGACACTGCTGCCCTGCACATGAGAGAAATGATAAGTGTGTGGGAGTTATTTTTCTCCTCCGAAGGACGTTATGTTTGTCTGTTTGTGAGCAGGATGACACGAAGACTCCTGAACGGATGATCAACAAACAAACCCATTCAGTTTTGAGGGCAGATCTTAATCAGGGGACGGATCCAGGATTTTTTTCTCCCACTTTCTTTAACATTGCAAGATTTTCACCATTTTCCCAGAGGATAATTTGTTATAAGAAATTCTGGCATATTTATGGAAGTGATATCTATGAGTGTATGAAACTTGGTGCAGCTTGATTGAATTTTAGGGGATTATTGGAGGTATGAGCTCTGTCGAGAGCCATTCTGGTCTTGGTATTTAATATATTGTCACATAAAATGTATGAGCACACTCATGGTTCTAATGTAATTTAATCTAATGACTTTGGTTTTCCCAAACCAAACTTTTCAGAACTTTTTAATAACACTGTAACAATTAACGGTCATGCAGGACTGAATAATGAAAGCTTAGGTTTTATACTTTCACTCTTTTCAGCTTTTCCTTCTACCATATTTTTCTCCCATTTAATGACAATGACAACATCTTGAAAAACCCCTACAAGCCCCCTGATGAATCTCATGAATTTTAGAGGTTTGGTTGAAGACTAGAACGTTTTAATGTGTGTATGATATGACTGAGATGGTGGTGGAGGTTTGTACTTCAACTTTACAACTCTGCTATAATGTATGTGTACACAGTAGCACAGTAGTATGTGCATTATTCATAATCTTAATACAAAAAAAATGTAGTAAAGTATCATGTGTTTCTTTCAAGTTTCGTTAAAGAGGCCAAAATCCCTTAAAACGCTCCTGCCTGTACATGCCTCTGTTGCCCTCTGCCTATGTCGATTCTCTTCAAATCAATTCTGAATCACATTTGCGTTTTGATGTGATCCGGAGTCAATGAGGTCAAAAAGATCAAGAGATCCAAACTCTGAACTTATTTATTCAGGAAACTAGAAGAGCAATCGGACAGCACATATAACCCAGGCTGATTTATCACCATATATACTACAATTTCAACCTTTCACAGATATTTTCTCATAAGAATCTCAATCCCAAATCTACACCTTTCCACCTAGTTTTCCACCAAGCAAGACCCACCAAGAAAGCCGGCTCAGAAGTTTGTGCAAAATCCTGCTAATAGATAGAAAAACAGACAAACAGCAACATGAAAACACAACCTCTCGAGTGTAGAGGAGCGTTTGGAGAAAGGTTCTGACTCAACCCTCTGCTATTCTGAGAAAACTGGAAAGAAACAGATCGAGTCGGGTCGTTTGAATTTGCATCTCCGCTGCTCTTCAACATTTGTGCTGACTGAGGGGTTGAAACTTTACTGAAGAACATTTTGCATTTGGCTAATTGCTTCATACATAATTCAACTTTCGACAGTGTTTCCCTTCATTCACATGTTGCTTGGCGAGGCCGACTGCTGTTGTGGCTTCTCATTAAATCGTGTGCATCTTTCTCAAGAAAAGTTTTGTTAGTATGAGGTGACACTGACGGAAATATTAGCATATGTGCTCTTTATGATACACAGGAAATTGTTCAACTACTCTTCCCTTGCACAGGAAATCAGTCAACAAATCTCCCCTGAGCTGAAATGTTGAGAATATTAAAAACACTGCTGTTGCTTTTTACACTTTTCCTTTTTCCATAAGTGTCAGTGTAAGGTAATGTGTCTGCCTTGACACTAAAGGTAGCATCATACACTGAATACAAAAAGCGATGTAGACACGTGAAGCCCTATTCTGACCAGTAGAGGGCGACTCAATAGTCTTCTTCCCTACAGCATGAGGTTCATTTTAATAAATCATGATCCTATTGGGTGCAGGTTGCAGGTGTAGGTGGGCATAGTGACCTCAAGCTCCCAGTCAAGGCTGACATGGCCTCCCAACCATCTCAAGAATATTATAGGTTTAACCAAGCAGATAAATAATGAATATCCTCAGTGGCCATGGCTGTAGGAACTGGGCTTCATCTTTTAGCCTAATCAAAGCTCCTAATCGAATCAAGTCGCCCTATTCCTATATCTCAAAGTGCAGCTTTACTTTCTGTTCTCTGATGAATTCAAATGTCAGTTTAAAAGGTTTAATAAAACCTCCCAGCCGAGCTCCCTCTAAATATGAAACTATGGAAAATAACTGGTTGCTACTTGCTCTAAAATATCAAATCCCCAAAAAAGCTTATGCGCCTAAACATCCTGCTGACACTCACACTGCCTGCTCAGCTGTAGAAGTACGAGACGACAATATGACGGCACAGAGACGGATGTGATGGAGGCAGAGATGTGACAGAGACAGAGAGGGTGCCGAGAGGCAGCAAGATGGAGAGACAGACAGTGACAGTGAAAAACAAAGACCGAGGGATCTGTATCAGAGAGGAAGGGAGATAAAAGCCGGGCAGACAGCAGCTGGCGGCTACATCCTGACATTGCAGAGACAAGTTGTCACAGGCGGAGGTATGTGAGGCTACTTCTGATGCTGCCTCCTATCCCTTCTCCCTTTGTTGTCGCTGAGAAGAAAAAACAGGGCACGGCTCCAAACACAGCACGAGCCAGGTCAGCCGGAGCGGTTTGCTGGTTTGTGATAGGCCGGCAGGTGTCCTTTAAAACTGTCCTTGCTGATTATGTACAATTGAGGATTAGGTGCACTGCCTCATGAGTAAAGTTAGATATGTGAATGCATGTGTCAGGTGGAGCTCCTCTCAAACGGATTAGTATCTGACACGAAGGTCACAGCAGTTCAAGATTCAAGATTCAAGATTCAAGATTTTTATTGTCAAATGAACAGAGATAACATGAAGAAGTCACTGTCAATGAAATACTTGGGTCACAGGCTCTCTTTAAGCAATTCTCAGTAATTTCAACCCCAAAAAATAAAATAAAAATAGAAATAGTATACAATAGAATAACAATGAAATAGAATATCAAAAATTTTAAATAGAAAATAAAATATATACATCTAAATATATATCTTTACAGATTCAAAGTGAAGACTAAAGAAAATGGAAATCACACCACAACAAACGCTGCTATTTCGGAATAACAATCTTCACACTGAAGAATTGGCGTGAGAGGACACGAGTAAACAATCTAAATAGCTTCTTCACTGAGATGTTCGCAGAAGTGTCCTGCGGAGGATCTGTGGAGAATTGAGTCCGGACTTGTCTCTGCAGTTTTGCCTTTCACACGTGGCAGAGACAGGACAGAATGCATTCATTCCGCTCTGGAGATCACGTGGTTTTGTTTGCAGCACATAGACACCAGCATCGACTCTAATCACCACAAACCCTCTTTATCATCTTCGTTGGTGTCTTCTACGAGTTTGGCTTCACCTTTTTCCTTTTTCCATGTCATCTCGTGCCAGTCTGAGAGCAGCTCTCTTGTGAGGACACGTGAACCATCTCTCTGTTGCCTCAGATACATTTGTCTTTGAATACCCCACTAAGTTCTGGGCATGAACAACAAATGATGATGCTCCTTCCTCTTCACAGAATCGCTCTTCATCCTGTTGAAACTCACACTTCTCTGAATAGGATAATGACTTTCCTCACGGAGCCCCGGGGCCTTTTTCCACCCGATTCCAACTTTCCCTCTGTTGCACTTTCGTCTAAGCAGATTTGCTACGGTGTGACGATGCTATTCTTGCCAGACTTTGATCAGAGTATTACAGCAGCTGACAGAGTGGAGACGTCTGCTCCCGACAGCCGGCAGAGTCAGACTGAGCCGACCCGGAGTAGCGCGGGGGGGGGGGAAGTAGGGCTTCTCCCCTGAGAGGAGGTTTAAGCTCCTCGAGGCAGCTGAGCTAAACTGAGTGACACCGTCGCTGTCTGACACGAGAAGACGAAGAGAACAGATGCAGAGGAATCCTCCCGCAGCTGTGTGGGTTCACACATTCGAGCTGGTGCGCGGGAAATCATATGCTATATATTTTATCATTTCAAAACCAAAAAGGCTCTGTAAAGCTTGTGAAGTATATTGTGGTCAGCCAAGTGGTTGTAGAAGTTTGATGATGAAGGAAAGGACCGCGGACCCAGTACTCACAAGTATAATAATGATTATTACACAGAAGTTTCACAGGTCAGACGGATACCATGGTATACCCGGAGACATCACAAGCCAATAGTGAAAGTCTGACTTCCAGGGGTCGGACACACAGTATATATAGAGAGTTTGGTTCCGCCCATGACTTCAGGTAAATGCCGTCCCCCCATGGGATTTCTGACTAAAGAGGGACATGTTTTTGTGTCCGAACGTGAAGACACATTGGTCAAGAACATTCCTTCTACACCCGTCCATTAGCTAGTCAGAGGTCATTCCCAAAGTCAAGGATTATTTCAAAAAGGGAGAGAACTTCTAAAGTAACCACCTGGAGGACTCCCTGAGAATGTCCGAGAGTCCAGAAGGCAGGCATCACAAACGTAGGCCTGTCATTATGTTTTGAACACATACCAAATTGATCTACTCTAACGAATATACAACACTTGCAACAGCATTTTTTAGACTCGTGGGATCTTGTTTATCCAGGTTTCTATCTATCAGCAGATTTTTATAGGTGCACACATACACAGTCCGTCCAGTCCAAGAAAGATCAGTGAACGACCTCTTCACATCATAAAAACAACACTAAAAGCATCAGCATCGTAAGCTGATTTTCCCTTTGACAGGGAAGAGGAAAAGGCTTTTATGTTTGTAGAAGAGCAGCTGACGGGTCTATCTGGCAGAAGACACGGGAGCGAGACCTGTGTGGATGACTGACGCTCTTTGTAAAGCTGCAGACAGAGTGAGCACGAGAGTGAGACGTGCAGAGAGGAACCATCACTTCTCTCAGCGCTCTCGTCCAATTTGTTTCTGAGCACAAGGCCTGACCTTAACCTCAGTGTCAGTGACAAGTTTACTTAGTTGTGAGTAGGGTTGCAAAGGGGCGGAAACTTTCCGGTAAATTTCCGGAAACTTTCCATGAGAAGTTTAGCCCGGGAATTTTGAAAAAAAAAAAAACTACGCAAATTAAACGCTGAGCAATAAAAACATCATTCAAAACACTATTTTAAAGATGTATGGAATGCAGCACACGCTTCACGTTGAGTTTCAACCCTCCACTGAGCATTCTTCCATCACATGCACAGATAATTCCCAGCATCCTTCACTCTACAGCAGGGCTATTGAGGCCTGCTGTAGAGTGCAGGACTAGTCAGGTAAGTTTCCATGATATTACTGGGAAAATATATTAGCATGCTGATTGAGGATTGTTCATCTGTTCATCTAGCCTATTTCCATTCATTTATCCATCAATTGTAAAATATGTTTACAGACGATTGGAATTGTTTGCCTAACTTTTTATATCTCTGACATTGCATTAGTGTTTTTTTTACAAACTTTTTTCTCATCTTATTCTACAGAACAATGCCACGTGCACGATCTCATGTGTGGAGACATTTCACCCCATCCAATGTAGAAGGAAAGGCTGTGTACATTTGCAAATACTGTGCAAAGACCTATGTTAAGAATGACACAACGATGCAGAAGCATATAGTCAAGTGCCCAAAGTTTCCTCAGGGCTCAAATCAGCATATGACACAACAAAATGTTTATATTTATGTCTGTATATGACAAGGTAAATACAGTTAGTATAAATTACCCACAACATTTCCAGTTTATTCCCGTTAATTCCCGTATATTCCCGTTAATTCCCGTATATTCCCGTTTATTCTCGTTAATTCCCGTATATTCCCGTTAATTCCTGTATATTCCCGTTAATTCCCATGGAAAGTTTCCAACTTTGAATATTCCCGGAATTTTGCAACCCTAGTTGTGAGTGATGTTAAATAAACCTGTGGGTTAAGGTGCCAGGGTCTGTTCTCAGAATTAACCCGGCACCTGCAGCACCAAACTCTTTCCATTACTTGGGCTCAAGGTAAACTTGTTTTTTTCTATACAATACAGGGATTCAGTTTGGCCAAAGAAACACAGGAGCTGAAAGCTAAAAAAGGGATTTTCTTTCCGTAATATCTTTGGCTTAATTTCTGAATAGTGGGACGAAGTGGAGACGCACCGTCCATCTTAATATACAGTCTATGCATGAAACTGGGATAACCTACAGTGCACTATGACAGTGAAGTATGCACAGGCAAAACACCCACTGTGCTGCATCACCTGCAAGTTGACAGGTCAGCGAGTAAATGAAATCAGCTCACACACCCTGGCAGTGCGAGCCAGGATCTCCACCTGGTAAATTGATTTTTATTTCTATGAATAATGAAAGTGTGAATATCCAAATTAATAATTCATGGTTTTCAATATACTTTGATGAGAAATATAGATGTGGAGGGAGGTGAAAACTCTCAAAGCTCCCGGGGAATAACTGTTGCTGCTGTTGTACATTTCTCATGATAAGGAAATGAACGTGGCATCTAAATGTGCATGCGGAGGTTGCACGCCTCATTATCATGAAATGCTCTGTGACATCCGTGTCAACAGTCTCCAGAGATGTGTTCTGCGTGTGTCGGGGGGGGGGGGGGGGGGGGGTCTGTGCCTTCCTGTCAATCAAGCTGATATCTTGTCAGTCCTCATGTCAGCCCTGGTAAACACAAGTCCTCTTTAAATGGGCTTTTTCTTTGGCCTAAATGAGCTTCACTATATGTCAAGTGCAGTCGTCGTGTCAAGAGAAGTGATTTCTTTGAAAAGCTCAAACCACCTAAAGTCCTGTGTGGAGTTTACTGACTTTGACAAACTGATGTCGAGTCAGAACATGATCCACGTTTGCTAAAATATTGACATGTTACACATTAAATAATTCATAAGAAATTGGGGTGCAAAGCCTCTTGATTCCCTCTTGGTGGCTAGCTGCAGTATAGGTCATAAACCCTGCCTCCTCCGTGTTAGCAGATGGGACAAACTATAAAGTCAAACTACACTGTTCATTTTCTCCACAAGAAAGACAATCCTTTTTTAAAAAGCTATAAAACTGAGATAAAAACATGGAAAAAGGACAAAGAATGAGGAAAATTACATATATTGTTTTTAAGTTTGAAGTTAATATATTTCTAATTTCTCATTTATGTCTCCCGTATGTACAACCAGAGAAATGTCAGTTTCAAATGATGCAACCATGCCTGCCCACTTACGTCGTAGTAAGATTTCCAGGAGTCATGCTCTGTTTCGTCTGTATCTGTAAGCTTGAACATTATCTGTGCGTCTTACTTTACAGATTTATTTTCAGGTACGTTTCAACTTTATTGCAAATATCAGCAAATATCAGTCTTATTAAGTTCTCAATAATCGTATCAGGATCATTGGAGGAGGCAGGTACTATTAGCCCTGCCTCCTCCAACGAGGAGAAGAAGAAACTTAAATCAGAAGACGTCAGTGCCGAGACTCTGCCATAGGGAATAGGCTATACTGAGTCATTACTTTTAATATTTTATGTATATTTAAAAGCTAGTCCTTACCTCTGAAAAAGTTAATGAGGTACTTTTCTTTTACTTGAGTACACGTTTTCTTTTCTGCACTTCCTCCCCCGCTGCCCTTTGGATAACGGATCCAACGACAGCAAAAAGCAGGTGATTTATGGGGCTTTCCTCATTAATCTTGCTTGTGCTTGACTGCATGTTTGTGCACTGATAAGAACCCCATCCCCTTTGCCACTTTGCAGCTGACATGAAAGTTAATGGAGACGTGAACAGAGAGTAGCTGCCTGAACACACAGGTGAATTGCTTTTCCTCCGACACTTTTCCTCTGCACAGCTCCGCTCCACTGCTGCACATAGAAGTCCAGGACAAGCCGTAAATTCGGTGAAGGGATCCAGCTGACATGCTAATAATGTTCCATGAGGGAGAGAAAATCAAAGGCGGTGTGTGAGTGACAGGTTTAATGGATGAGGTCTGCTGCACGCCATGCCCTCAAGAACTTGAACAGAACGTGGTGGTGCAGAATGATCCATGAAATGTTGTTTTCATACATCACTTGTGAAACGAGTCACTTCTAAAATGCCAGGGCCGCCGCTGATTATAACGAATGGTATTTGAATTTCATATTCTTGCATTATTTACCGACAGTTTCTCTCATCACCGTCTGGCCCGCTGGTGCCATGACATTTAAGTAACAGCTGCGTGGTCGGTGGTTATTTGAAGCTGATCCGTGCGCCGGGGATAGACAGAGAGATGAATGAAGGCGCACGGATACAGCTTTATTCTTCTCTTTCTGCTACGTGCATCTAACCGCGGCACATTACACGTCTCTGTGGGATCTCGCAGGAAACACTTGGCCAAGGCAAGCAAGTGCAGCTCAAGTAAAGAGTGGGGAAAGAATAGATGTGAGAGAAAGGTTTGACTTGTTAAAGTTAACATATATATGTTTTTTACCGACCACGGCCACATGCTCACCCTGACCATCGGTGCACTACACGATCCATGTGCCAGGACTGGTGGGCGACCACAGAACATAATCCAATCCAAGTTATTGATCTGAACAGAGTTGGTGTCTTATGAGGCTGCTTCACATGGATCACTGCCAGAGCGCTGATCAATTCTAATGTTGTGAGGGATTGTATTTTGGCATGCGGTCAATAGTGCAGCTTCAGCTACAACTATCGTTGCCTTTAAAATGGTTACAAAAGATTTGTTATCAGATTTTTTTCCTGATCTGCCACGGCTATTTTATTTTACATGAACAACGTTGACATGATTGTAATTTTAAAGAGAGCAAACCGACTGAAAGTCATGACCTGACTCTAGTTTCCTTCGGTTCTACTGAGTAATTTAGTGTCATTAAGCTTATTGTCTCCACCAAGGACATGAGGCTTTCACCCGTGTCTGTTTGTGTATTTGTCAACAGGATTACACACAAAGCAATGAGCCGATGTGGAATGGGACATAGGCCAGTAAAGAATCTGTTACATTTTGGAGTGAATTCAGTTTTTTTATCACTTTCCTTAACATTGCTTTCTGGACAATAGCTCAGGAAATATTGTACAGACCCTAATGCAACTACTTGGTGAACATTGTGTGTATATATCTTCTAATTGTTCCTTAAAGTTATATATTTTGTGTAATTTTGTTCTTATATTATCCAAAATGTTTCCAACAATGTTCAAAAACGCAGAGAAATTCCCAATTTTTTATTAAAGTTTCATTGCGGTCGCCTTTTATTTAGTTTATATCTGCTTTCCCCATGGCTGTGTCCGTCTAACAGCCGGTTAGCGAGGTTGATGACATGAGCATAATGGGGGTTTGCAGCTCAAAAAAAGAAAATCACTTTTCAAGGTCCGGGAACAAAATCTGCCCCCGTTGTTGAACTCTGTGTCTCAGGACCTGCAGGTTAATTTACAGAGAGGCAGCACTGAATCTCTGATTGGACAATGTTCCCGATAACCATCACCAGAAAACGATTCTTGGGTCTTAACGACAGCGCCACAGGAGTCCAAGCTGCTTCTGCACAGTAACCCAGACAAATGATTTGCAGCAGAGGCCTAAATGGACTCTTCTAGTCCCCCTGAAACACGACTTCTGACAAGAAGACATCCATCACATCGCTAAATGGCTTCTGTGTTTCTGCTGCAGTGGATTACACAAACAAAAGATTGATGATGATCACGAAACCCCACAATAACTCTCTGAGTCTCTGACCCAGGAAGGAGCTTGAAATAATAATGGTGACATGCGGGATTCAAGAAATGACACTTTTATCGTCACACCACTTAAAACACAATCATCCTATCAAGGCGGAGGCAGCTGGTGTCTCAGATGTATCATGTCAGAGACTCTCTCGTCTTAAATGAAAGCCTCTCTCCCCGGGTGATGGACAGCTGTGATGGCGTTAATGCTCTGCTTGCCTGAAATCTCTCTGAGCCGGGGAGACGAGGGCACACTGCAGACAGGTCTGAGGGCGGAAGAGGAGGAGAAGGATTTCTCCCCTGATCCTCTCTCATTCCTCTTCATCTTCTTCAGAGGGGCATTCATCAGCATTAGCGTTCATTAACATGAATCAGGGCTTGTTAGGCAGCCGTGGGCCAGCAGGCATCTGTAGCTCGTGCCACAGGCTCATCTCCTCGCTGAGTGGATGTGAGTGCGGTGGTGGAGGGAGGTGGATGTGATAAAGGAAGGAGGATAAGGATAAAACGGTAGAAACTAAAAACTATTTAAAATAATAAACTTATACAGTCTCAGTGGGGAAATGGCATCAATTCTGAAATAAAAGATCTCAGAACAGAATACAGAACAGAAAGAAGGGTTAATATAAGTCTATTAGTGAACAGATATTTATAATTTTAGATCATTTGACTTGACTTATCTCCCGATGTTAAAGAAAGTGATCCTGGAATTGCGTCTTTAACCGGATCTGCGTAGAAATTTAAGTTGTGTACCTTTTTGGCCCATAACCCTTTCATCAAGTTTAAATAAAATATGTTCAGTAGTTTCTTCATAATCCTACAGACAGACAAACTATGATCAACGGTCCTAAATTGCACAGACTCATTAGTCTCCTCAATATGCTTGATTTCTTCCATTGAGATCCATGAGTAAGTTCTTCAGAAATTCAAAAAAAGTTGGAAAAAGGTTAAAGAAAATGAAAATAAATTCCTGAATGTGATTTAATCGAACCAGATCCAAAAGTTAATGTATTCTTCCTTGGCCTATATGCCCCCCCACACCCTTCCAACAAGTTTCAAGAAAATCCGTTCAGTAGTTTCTGCTAAAGGTCAAACAAACAGCAATGAAAACACAAGAGGTAACTGATCTTTTTAATAAGTGCCACGGAAAGCGATGACAGTGGGACTGTGAGCCAGCGTGCACGACAGCAGGGCGCTGAATCTGAAAATATCCACTGTGCAACAGTTTGGACATTTTTAAAAAGGATCTAATGTTGAGGGAGTGGTACACAACCCAGTCATGTGACTACAGGGAGTCAAAGGTGAAGCCCTCGAGCCGGACAGCTGACAGCACTCCTGAGGGACAGAACCAACCCAACAGCAAAACTCAGCTATGAGTCGTAGCAAGCTGCATACACAGATGACCTAAGGACATTTTCCACACTCAAATTAAGGGTGTTTATACTGTCTGGTATTCCTACTGCAACACGTATATACTGCCAACAGCGAAAAGCTCAACCACTGAGACAATGGAAGGACTGTGAACCAGTTGAGATTGAGGCTGTTGTCCAAAAATAAAAGACTTAAAAAACAGAAGCTGAAGCATTGGACCAAGTAGAGATAAGACAAGCTGAAAGGTCTGTAGCCGAACCGTCTCATTAGGAAACATCCGTTTAAGATGACTGACCGCACATTACTCATCCTCCCTTCCCTTTCTGCTTGCAAAACCCATCCACGTCCGTCTCCTCCGCTGCTGCTCATCCTCCCCCCCCTCCCTTTCTCCTTGAGCTGCTGTTCAAACCTGGAGCTCTAGAGTCACTTTTCCCCACTTTAATGATCTCTCAGGGTAGATCGTCATATTTCTCTGGCAGAGGCTGCTTACGACTAACCTCTCCTTCCCCTAACAGCGCCTTTGCTGCCCGGAGAGAGACATTTTATCTGATGACCGGCATCAATTAAAGCAGTTGAGAGCTGCCACCCCGTCTGGTGCAGGGTACATTCACTACACAGTGGGAAACAGAAGGTATGATGACACAGTGACACCAGCCGGCACAACCTTCCGTCCCCCAGACAGCTGTGGAACGATGAAGGATGGCACCGGAGGAGACAGACGCCATTTTATAATCTTATCTAATTTATACAGGTAGCAAACCAGTGGTGCTGTCCACAAGTATTCTCCCAACCTCAAGGAAGACGGGGATGTTTGTTCAGTTTAGTACAAATTCATCTTCATTCATTCTTGATTAAGATGTGAATTGTTAATTTGACTGAATGGAGGCGTGAAATCAAGGTTTGACTTCTCTGTTTTTTTCAATTCCTATCCGTGTTGATTTCCCCCCTTATGCTTCAAGATGTTGCCCGTTTTTGTTTATAGCTTGTTAAAGATTTTCCACTAAACTTCATTTATATGCAGAAAAGTATGTATAGGTACTCTAGTGTCATCTTACTGGCAAACTTATTATACGCAGAAAGAAGAAGGTTGTTGGACCAACTTCAAACAATTAATTAAATTGGTAAGAAGCAAATTAATCAAATTTGTTTAACTTAAAGTCAATTCATTTGATTTAATACAATTATTTTATAAGTAGATTTGTAATCTTTGACAAAACAATCCATGGAATTCCAGTTTTGCATTTAATTTTTATTTTATTTTATTCAGCTAAGTCAATTCAGGGAATTTGTCTGGACAGCCAGGATATGATTGTGCTTTGATTTTGAAACTGCTGTGCAGGACTAAAATCCTTTTTTTCATTTTCAACTAAAGGTTCTCAACACAGTCTCTGTACCAACATCTCTCATGTTGAGCTTCAGTTTATGAAGTCCTGTATCCAGCCCATCTGCCTGTGTAGGTAATACAATTCTCTGGTCTAAAGTAAATGGTTTCCTTTGCATGAGCGCTCAGGCAATTCTTCCTGCAGTCTCTTCCCTCTTCTTCTAATCAGTTTTACCTGTTCCCGGGGTCATAAAGCATAAAGCACAAACATTTCACAGCCTGTGCTAACAAGCAGGACATGGCGCCGCGGTGGCTCAGTGGTCAGGGCGGTTCAAACCCCTCTGTGTTGACTTAGCATGTTCATTGCATGATGGTTTCTCTTCACCCTGCATAAACATGCCTATTAAAGGTTCAGTGTCAGGAATTTAGTGACATCTAGTGGTGAAGTTGCATGTTGCAGCTGAATACCCCTCACCTCACCCCATTCCCTTCCAAACATGAACGAGAACCTGTGGAAGCCTTCAGTTGTCATTAAAACTCAAAAAGTGTTTACTTTGTCCAGTCTGGGCTACTGTAAAAAAAAACATGGCAGCCATGGGGTCTGCCATGATGAATGGACAGAAAAAAAGTTTGGACTAAAGGCTAACCTGTGCCATCACACACCAAATCTCTTTAAGCTCTGCTCCTATTTGATCATGTTTTTGTTCTCTCCAGTTTCCCCTGTGGTCCTCGATACAGTCTCTGCCTGTTGGACTGGTTTCAATCAACATGTGGGTTAAATAATGAAACAGACGCAGACGTATAACAAAGCTGCATCATCCAGTCATTCAGGCATCAATAATGAATGACATAGCAGATGCTGCTGAGGCTTCTGTGACAACATGTGCGGTCGTGATCCAACCACAGCCTTCAATCTATAAAATCAATCTGATGGGCCAACATGTTAATGAACAACTTTGATTTACAAAGTGGAGCATGACAGCTGGAAAATGTCACTTTGTGGAAAAATATGAAAAAGAAGTGATAGAATGAAACTGGAGGTTGTTTGCTCTCACACAAATCAAACAGAGGTTTCTCATTCAAGCAACTCTGCAGTTTTGTGAATACAGATCCACAATTATACAAAGGACAAGCCAACAAAAGAACAGCCCACCTGAATGTTGTCGAAGGATGTCTTGTTGGTGACGTCATACAACAGAAGGAGAGCTGGAAGAAACAGAGAAGAGAGCATCACTTTGAAAATCCCTGTCCATAAATCACATTATAATGCAAAACAGTTTGCTGGATAGAAATGTGTGCAACTGCTTAACGTAATCTTTAACTTAATCTTTGACTGATGTCTCAATTTCCTTTCAGATTAAATCACGAGAGTTCATTTAGCTGCGAGCTCCGGGATGATTAATTTGAAAATTACAGTCCTGTGTGACATTTTGGAATTCAGACAGACCGGAGTTAAGACTCAATCTCTTTGACTAACATCATGCCTCCTGCATTTTTAATAAAAATACACAGCTTTATAAATGGGAATCAGAGATAGAGATATTTAAAAAGACCCCATCGATTTAGCATGGCTCCCATATATCATTGTCTGACCAGAAACCCTTTGGAAGAAGATGCAGCAGGCGAACAGAAATCATCGTTCAACTTCTTCCATATAAAAAGCTCCTACACCATATAATGCAACTGTATCACCAACAGTTTGATTCATGATTCTGATGTGTTACTCTAGTTGTTATCAAAGACTGCATGTAAGGATGAACAAAAAAGGTTAAAACGAGTGAAGCCCAAGTTTCTCAATCAGCCTCTTGTGGATGGCAGCAGTATCAGTAATAAACCCTGCTTCCTCCATGTTAGTGGATGGGACATGGACCAAACTAAAAAGTCAAAGTAAACGTCAAAAAAAGGTATAAAAGCAAAAATGTGTAATGGTGGGACTTGCTACGGAGGCTCCATCCACAGATCGCTGCGGATTCCAAAAGCAAAAGATCGCAGCGTTCGTATCCGGGAAAAGTTTAAAGACAGCGAGAGAAAGTCAAGATACAGCGTCCATCTTTATGTACAGTCTAAAACATATGAACATATGAATGTAAAATTGGTCGAGTTCCCTTTTGCACATTGGAATATAGTCGTGTCAAACTTCTCTGGTTACTATGGTAACTTCAACATATAGCCGTTTTTTTATAGACTTCAAACTTCTCTTGTTTTTATCACTGATGTTTGTTGAACAGAATAAAAATACTGGAACATACAATACATTTAAAAAACCCTGAAATTATGCGACATACTGAAAAAGTGACTAAAGGAAATCCAAGTAATTAAAGGAAAACGCCACATTTATATATATTTAACTTGCTCAAATAGCCAATGTGATAATCTGATGTGCAAAAGATTTAAATATACTGTAGTATTTAATGGTGTGTATTTTGTAGGTGTTGGATTTTACAACAAGAACGAAGATTAAAAGAGTGAAAGGACCTCTTGAGCTGCACAGATGCCTCAGCTCATGTCCTTCTGTTTCTGAGAGAGGGGCAGCGCAGGTATTAAAGAGTTAGTGAGAGGCTGTGCAGCTGAAACAGAGGCGGCCCAGTCGGGATGAGCATGATTCAGACTGACAGCTGTGTAATAAAGCCGAGCTCTGCTACACTTGTCCTGGAGCTGCTTCTCACTCTTCTGCTCCCTCTCATCAATCCACGGTTGAAGTCAGGACACATGAAACCCGTCACCGCTGCCGGATCGCTTGTTGGGAGTGTGCATGCGCAGATTCATGCGTAACTTGAACCAAATAAGCGATTTGTAACGTGTGTACGGTGTAGAAACAATGGATGCAATCAAGACGTCTCACGATACACAGGACTTACTGGCAAATGGAACGGCGAAGTCAAGATTTGGATAAGGGAATAAACGGAGATTGCGGGAGGGAGAGAGAGTTGATTGGTAAAGTAAGAGCAGCAGCAGCGGGAATAAAAAGTGTTGCGACAACAAAAGAGGAAAAGTTTAATCGGTCAGACACGTTAGAAGGTGAAAACAAGGACAAGCATGAAGAGGAAAGAGATCACAACAAAGATGGAGGTACAGCAGTGGGAATTGGAGAAAACACTTGTGATGAATACTTAATTGTGCGTCTCTTTTTTTCCCCATAACAGCTCATTTAAACGGTAAATGGACTCTATTGATATTGCACGTTTTCTTGTCCTATGGTCCCCTCTGCGCACTTAACTTTAGTAGAAGTCACATTCGCCCATTCATGCACACTTTCCTCTTTCTGAAGCTCTTACTCATTCAATGCCAGCACAGCAATCAGGAGCCATTTGTAATTCATCTCGCCCAAGGACACGTTCTTCACACAGGGTTTCTTAATCATTGCAAGATAGAGCATTTGTTTTTTACATTTTCAATGATTTCTCAGGGAATAATTCATGGATCTTGATGGAAAATTTAAATTTGACCGAGACTCATACTGATACTGTATCTATAAACGTGTGCAGCTTGATTGATTGTAAGGGGACCGTTAGAGTTTGGCAGAAGTAGTTTAGAAAACTAAACAATTTAAACCCTTTGAATACATTTTTTGTTCCCTGGTTCCAGTTTTATAGCTCCGCTCCTCCAAGGCTCCTCCAAGGCTGTATGCGCTCAATTGAGTGACATTGTAATTTGTTATTTCCCTCATGCATCCTGGATTGTATGACTCTTCCCATGATTGTGCATAATGAAGGCTAAACATAGCTACAGGGCTAATAGATCAAAACATTATGCTTTCTAAGACTCGACTATACAGGCCGATCATAGCTTATGTGAATCAGGAGAACTTAATCATGATCAAATTGTTTCAAACAGGACATTGCTTTTGTTCAGTTGGAGATTGTTTTTCTTATCCAGCAATCTCTCTGCGGGTGAACCTGTAATTTACATTTACTTTGTGCTTTTCCCTATGTACTTAACGCACCCCCCATTTTATCACACTATACACAAATAAGCTTGAATCAAGATAAGCATCTTAAATTTCTAACACAAAAACAAGCCTGGAAATATCTGATGATCTGGTATCCACACTTATTCTCCCACAGAGCAGATACTGAGACAATCCAGCAATATCTCAAATAATCCTCTCCTATCTCACAGCCCCACATCCCACACCAAGACTGCAGCCCTGACCCCCCCCCCAAGAAAGTAATTGTAATAACTCTCATCCATGCATGAGTGTGTTTGAAAGTTGCATGTAAAAGAGTTTAAGGTCATTAAAGCAGTTTTGTCAGTCCTCTCTAAACTAAACGACCTCCACATCCTTTATCGCACCATAACGTCACTGTCAGCCTGAAATATTCATTTTTTTTGGCACATAAATACAACAGAAAAAAACATAAAACTTTTACAGTAACTCACAGCTGATCTAAGTCTTCTCGGGACCCTAATTTGATTTGTGGCTTTTGGCATTTAACACTGCAGCTTCCTTCCTTCCTTCAATGATCATCATTTATTTTTTGAAATCTTTAGGCGTTGCCAGACTCGGCTGTTAAAAAGAAACATCATCGTGCCAACAAAGGCGCCGGAGAGAAAGACCGTAAAAACCAAATGAGTGTTGACCATGGAACTTATGTTTGTTTACAAGAAACCTCACAAGGACGACTCTAATTGGAATTGATCGATGACCTTATCACATCGTGGGGATTCCGTTATAAATGAAGTGTGACGGAACATTAAAATGATTACTTAGTGGACCTTTAATCACAGCTCGGGCGCATCATTTTCAGATTGTAAAGAATAATGAGAACCATTATCAACGACGATTTACTGGCTCATATTTGTTATCCTCTGGCACACAAAGCATTTAAAGATTCAGATAGGATTCAATCAGGGGCTTTTGCAGGAGGCGTCTGCACAGAGACACTTCGATGAAGACGGATCTGAACGGTGAATAAAGTCACAGAGGATAACGACTGCTCTTACTAGATGATAAGTAAACTTCTGGGAAACAAAAGACGGAAAACAATAGGCTTTACACACTGAAACTTGTGTTCTCAGAGATTTTGGCCTTTTGGGTTTTTCATCTAATTCTTTTCTCACCTCAGCAACAGAGTGGTGATAAGATGATAATCATTTTAAAAAGGTCACATCTCTATATATAGATATTTATGATGCACCCTTGATAGATATAGTTCTAGACACAGAGCAACAGGATGAACCCCTGTGTTTTACTTCACTGTTGTAGTGGAAAAGTAAAAGTTTAAGTCTATACTTCGTAGATGTGAAATGTGATTTTCAGAAGGAGGTACAAACTCTTAAACCTCCTCCAAGGTCCCCAACCTTCAGGAGACAGCCGCAGATAAATCCTGCTCTAATCCTTGCAGACTGATTGTCAACCCCTAACATGCATAATGAGGATAACACAGAGACACAGATCATTTACACTTTCTAAATCACGCATGTAATGTGTCACAGAGTCGCACACACAATACCTATTCCTGCTTAATTTGCATAAAACTTCCCGACTGCCTGGAGATTAAAAGTCAAACCAGGTTATGCATTGTCCAATACGCATGAGGTGACAAAATGACAAACACACACTGCGACACTGTGTGAATATCAAGAGCCGGAAAGAGAAGAGCCAACATTTCCCCCCTCAGGATAAAAAAGCTGTGCTGCTCTTTAAAGGTTCTCAAAAGCATTTTCATCTGGTGACGTGATCAATGTCACACAATCCTTGACACCGTATGTGTGTTGCTAATTTTAAACTCACCAGGATAGTGACAAAAAGTAAAAGATGACCAAACAGAACAAACTATGTTTTTTAATGGTCCCGGTTTTTTATATCTTAAAAGCAGCTTTTGGACATTTGATTCAAGCAGTTTACAAAATGAACCTCTGTCTTTCTCAGACATATGAGGTCACCGTGACCCAGTTAAAGTTTGTGTGCAACTGGCCAAACAAGAATTTCACTAAAGGCAAATTGATATATCATGTTAAGGAAGCCCACAAATATCTGAAACAGTTTGAACTTGTCCTTTGAACGCCCGAACATAATCAGTTGATCTGTGAATAAACAATGAGCATTGGTGTCCAATTTGAAAGGATTCCACACGTTCACAAGCCCAAAAAAAGAATTTCTTAGGCCACCACGACCTTGACAATTGACCTTTGACCACCAAAATCTAATCAGTTCAGCCGTGAGTCCAACTGAACGTTTGCATCAAATCTGAAGAAATTCAGTCAAAGTGTTCCCGAGATATCGTGTTGACAAAAATAAAACAGACGGACGTGCCATCTGCACGGAGGCATAAAAAAAGACACACATGCAGACTCGCACACAAACACACGTCTGAATGACTGATCACAAATCATTAAATGGTGCCATGAATCCTGAGGGTGTTGTCTTCTCATCTCAGGAGAGGAGTTGAAAAACTTCATCGCCTGATAATATTGCACAGCGGAAGAGAAACAATCTCACCTACAGCGAAACTAACATGGCTGTGAATTATACAATAATATAATTTACTGCAAAGCAAAGCATACAAAATGACATAAGACACATTTTCACCATATCTTCATACACACAAAAGGAGGAGTGAAATGTGGATGGATACACACGCACACCCCAACAGTACAATCTAGTGGATATGCATTAGATAAAAATAATAATAATAATAATAATTTTTAAATACAGAGTTTACAAAGTCCTTTGACAACAAAGCAAGAAAAGTAAAGGAAAACTTTAAGAAGAGGTCATCTAAAGGTGAAAGGAAAACAATAAAAACCCAGTGAAAACACAACATCCCATGAAAGCAAGTCCATAAAAATGGGATTTAAGAAGCGATTTAAAAGAAGTCACGGACTCTGCGAGCCTTAACTCCTCATGTGGGCCGTTCCAAAGCCGGGGGGCCCTGATGGCAAATGAACGGTCGCCTTTAGCTTTAACCTCCACTTTGGAACAACAAGCAGGGCTCCACCTGAGGCTCTAAGGCTGCATCCAGGCACACGAGGGGGGCAATAACTCTGGGATATAGCTCGGGGCCAGACCCTGGCGTGCTTTAAAAGTGATCAGTAAAATCTTAGAATCAATTCTAAAACTGACAGGGAGCCAATGGAGCGAAGCAGGGATCGGGGGGGATGTGAAGTTGCCTTTAAAGACCAGAGAGAAGCCTGAGCTGCTGTGTTCTGAACTGGTTGGAGGTGAAGGTGAAAACTCGTTAACTTGTAACTCACAAAAGAGTATTCTGGTGTATAAGTGGGTGTGTCTCACCGTTGGCGTCCCGGTAGTAGGCGTGAGTGACACTGCGGAAGCGCTCCTGTCCGGCGGTGTCCCATATCTGCAGAGAGGGAGAGAGGAAGATTAAGATTAAGATACATTTATTTGTCCCAAACACATGCACAGACATGCACAAGCACACTCATGCAAGGAGGGAAATGTAACCTCTGCTTTTAACCCATCTGGTGCAGGACACACAGAGCAGTGAGCAGCCATGTACGGCGCCCGGGGAGCAGATGTTGGGGGAGTAAGGTGCCTTGCTCAGGGGCACTAGACAGGGTAGGGAGAATCCTCTTGGATTTTTGGACAGATCAATCCAGGTTCGTCTTTTTGTTGTTTCTCCGTGGAGTCGAACCAGAAACCTTTTCTGCCCATAGTCCAAGTTTCTGCCACTAGTCCACTGCCTCTCTATCACAAGGCAATCACTGCAGAGACGTTTCTATCTGTTTAATAACTCTCCTGTTTCTTCTGAGCCAATTCAATCAACTCATGTGGTACTGGATAAGTCAGGAGTATGGAAATTAGTCCACTGAATTATGAAGTCTGCCCTGGTGAAAATTCTGGGTGGTGTAAAACCGCATCTTTTGGTCACTAGGAGGCAGCAACACAAGCACAACACTGACATGCATGAGCAAAGTGCTTGTTATGTGCGAAACGGGTCGCTCTGTTTTGGTCTCCACCGAGTCCTAATGAAACGAACCGGGTACTGAGCCGAGCAGAGCTGCAGGGTTGTTTCATACTGCACAATAAAATCTCATCTATTGTTAATATAAAAACATAGAGTTGAGGTCTCATATTGCATACGGTAAATACAGTGTAGTATTTGTCCAACAGCATCGGAATAAGGCAATTTAAGTTCTGCTCTTTCCCATCAGGCAACACTGCTTTCCAAGGCAGTTGGGCTCCAGTGCCAATTACACGTTCTCCCGTCCTTGGAGCCGACCTGTGCAGGTTGACAGCCGCCCTCATTTGGTTTATGTATAAACTACATATCCTGGAGTTTGTCCTGGCTTGTCACCTGCTGGATCTTATCATTCCCTGTGCATACCTACCCAAATTTACCCTCACTCCCTCTTACCCCCCCGCTCTCAGTGACATGTCCGTGTGGATGCTGGCTCTGTCTCCTCGCTGCACCCGGGGGCAACAGTCCTCCCAGGATCCGTGTGGCAGCAGTGACGAATGGCAATTACACGAGGAAAAATAACTCTCCGCTGTCTCTGTTTGCAGGCGGACAGGGTGCTCTGCAAACGGACTCTAGGCCAATTAACCCCAAATAGATTAATCACAGGGCAGGAGTCCTCTCCACCAGCCTCCGTCAACCCCTAATTAAGATCATTATGGCGCATTCTCGTAATTACTTGCAGTGATTGAATATCAAACATACAACAGTGCAGAGTTGTTCCGAACTATGGGCGTCAGTTCTCACAGTTGTGAATGAAGAGTGTCAGAGCCTCGTGGAAAGTATTCATGGAGACGGATGAAGCCAAATTGTTTTTCAGCAGATTTTTGTGTCTGGATCATTGATTGTCGTCACAAAATAAGGCGACAGACACTGGGTTCCTTCATTGTAAGGCATAAGCATTAAAGCTTAATGTAAAGACCTAAAACATATAGTGGCCCCCGAGGACCGAGCACAAGCAGTAGAGAAAGCACGCACATTAAGGGAAATGTGCTCGGAATCCAGAATGCAGCAATAAAACCAAAACAAATGGGGAAACCACAGTGCCCTGGGACCCTGGTGGTGGTGGTGGGCTCGACTTAGATAAACTGCAGCATTATAAAGCTCTTTGTTTGTGTGCTGATGAGAAAGAGAAAGTATCTGTTTGGATCCAAATATGTGTCTGGATGTCAGGGTTGTGAGGGTCCCACTGCTGGGTGACACCAGGGGTCATCTCAGGACAGCGTTTCCCCCTTTTTGAATGTAAGCACTTCTTGATTTGCAGAACTGAAAACATACTGTACGTGTCTGCTTTGTTCCTAAAACCCATAACAACTGGTTTTATCATCTGTGTGGTCTATTAGGAGACAGTAAAACCTCATTTGTATATGGGTGATGTCTTTCATTTGACATCTATTACAGTCATTTAGCTCGAGTCTGTTTTGAAATTGATTGTCAGGATGAAATAAAACTTACCTGGAGCTTCACCTTGACTCCGTCGATGTCCAGGACTTTATTCTGGGAAAGAAAGGAAGATAATATAAGTGACAGAGCCGAAATTCAAGCACTTTTCCAACCAGGAACGTTTTCTGTGTGTGGAAGAAACAATCTCAGCAGTGTGTGTTTGTGTTATTGTGTACACCTTTCTCTTCCTCTCATCTACCAGCCTTACTCTCCTCCTCTTCTTTCTATCAATATTGCATTGTTCCACCTGACCCGGCCTCTTTTGATGAGGCCTGGCTGGTTTCCTCCGGAGGTTTAACCCGCCCTGCTCTCCGCGCCTCGCTCCTCGTACCTTCATTCCTAAGCGGACATTGATCGCAGCTTCGATCTGCTCCACCACACAGACGAGCAGTTTGTCAGGTCAGAAGATGACTCTGTCTTGAGAGCTGCGTGGACAAAGGTTAAACAACCTGCCATCACATTAACTTCAGTCTAAATGATGACTGAGCTTTAAGTTAAAAATATCTGGCCTGTGGAGAGGAGCCCTTCGTCCTCATTGATCCAACATCATTCATGTTCTCACAGCTGGAGGGGCTGGAAATCCCAGAGGATGTACACGATGACACTCTCAATGCTTCCCCTCATTGTGATGAAAATTAAGAATCTTTTTTCAAAATGAATCTGTATCTTGATTAACCGATTCATCGTTTGGTTCAATCATGAAACCATTTTTCTTCAAATTTCTCTGAGCCAAATTATGGAAAGTTCAAAATCCTTGATTCAGCAAATCCTGACTTTTGAACTGAACTATTTTAACTATCTTAGCACGTTAATCTAAAGAACATTGAGCAATACTGAATGCACTTTTGTTTAATGTCAGGACACAAAGGTTGGCAGCACCGTGCACGTGGCTGAAAAGGATTGTACTTTGTCTTTTAATTAATCATTTCCGTGTCTTGGGAATAACAAGCAATAAACCAATCAGAGTTAAATCTCCCACTACCTCTAAAAGCCAAGTGCTCTTTCACATTGCCTGATTGCGACTGCCATTGCAGATTTGCAGGTAGTAAGACAGAACGGTTCTTTACAGAGGGAACAAAGCTGCTTGTGCACAAGGTGTAAGTTTGCGAGTTGACCGTAAAGCAACAGCAGGATTTCACCAAAGCTTCCTGAGGCACAGCAGGTGTGAGAGGAGGCAAGTTCTGGCAAATTCATTCAATATTTATTGAGATGATTCAGCCTGGACCCCTGCTGGTGATGCAACAGCAGGGGTAGTAGAATAGGCTGTATAAAGATGGATGACACACCACTTCCTCCGACTGGAGCTAATGAAGCTAAAAAATCCAGAAAATAAAAACCATTGAACAAACATCAGTGTGATAAGAACCTGACAGGAACTTAGATATTTTGGTTTAGTCATGTCCTATCCACTAACATGGAGGAGGCAGGATTTATGACCAGGCTTTGTTATTGGAGGGCTATAATATCGTCCATCTTTTTATGCAGTCTATGGCTACTACAGTGCTACATGCTCAATCTAGCATGGCTAAATGATTAATCAATTGTTGAAATAATTCCTGATATACTAATGGGTTAATAAACTAATTGTATAATAATAAAAATCAATACTGGCCCTGAAGAAAAAAAAAACAGACAACTCTACATATTGAATGTATGAGCTGTGCAGCTGTTTGCGTCACATTCTCATCAATACATTTATTTCACCACATGGATTCCCCGGTCTTCTGAGTCGCTGCTGCAGAAAAGAAGAGGTCAAGGCGTCCCCTCGGTGACTCACACACCAGCCTCCCTATGGACGTGTGGATGACCTCACCTGGTGCCACGGCAACGGTCAAAGCCTCCCTCTCCACCATCATCATCCCCACGGAGCTGTTCCTGAAAGCCACTGCTGACCTTCTACACCCTCCGATCCCAAAAGGAGACACAGGAAATATTCAACCCCGGCAAGATGCTAATCTTCCCTCGGTGCATCGGAGAAAAAAATAGATGCAGCCTTTGTTGACGTGTTCGGTTGATTTACCTCCTCACGAGTCACAAAGGAGGAAACTCATAAATATTCACAGACGAGTCAAGCTGCACACTGTGTGTCTGTATGTGTGATAGGAATCAAGAGTCTCCAAAGACTTCCTCCATGTTCTTGTTATCGCTCGAAACCACCATGGTGAGGATTTTGTGGTTAGTCAGGGTTGATTACACCTAGAATTACGCTGGAAGTATTTGAAACCAGACAGGACAGGGCATAGCAACGCAGATTTAATAATGTCAGAGAGCGAGGCCTGAGCAGGATTAATAAAGCATCTCAGCGGCTTATATAGAGAACGAGTCCACTGTGGAAGACGGGGAATTAAGGTTTAGATTAAAGACTGCCAGTCACACTTCCAGCAAGACTCTACTTTCTCCACTTTATTTTCAAAAAACCCTCTCGAGCTTCAGCGTCTTTCAAGGGGAAACAGCTGATACTCTGTGATATGCTTACAATTAATAGAGGGGTGGCTGAGAGGCTCGTACCACTCTCAGGTCCGTTCAATTCCCCCGAGCCGCAGCAGAAAACATCTTCAGATACAAACCGCTCTACTTAGCAGCCAGACACCGGATGCTGCCTTAAGAATGCATATGTTTAAGTGAGTGAGAAGATACAGTCGGCAGAGAAACAGCACTTCTCATGGGATCATAACTTATAAATGCACAAGGAGCTCTCAGAGCAGGTGTCAGCCTTCAATCAGATATACCACTTATCATTTGAGGGTCATGGGAGGGTGGGGTGGGGGGGAGGGGGCAGCCAATTAGGGTTGAAAAATTCCGGGAATATTCAAAGTTGGAAACTTTCCGTATATTTACGGGAATATACGGGAATATACGGTAATTAACGGGAATTATTTAATGGGAATAAACTGGAAATGTTGTGGGTAATTTATACTAACTGTATTTACCTTGTCATATACAGACATAAATGTAAACATTTTGTTTTGTCATAGGCTGATTTGAGCCCTGAGGAAACTTTGGACACTTGACTATATGCTTCTGCATCGTTGTGTCATTCTTAACATAGGTCTTTGCACAGTATTTGCAAATGTACACAGCCTTTCCTTCTACATTGGATGTGGTAAAATGTCTCCACACATGAGATAGTGCACGTGGCATTGTTCAGTAGAATAAGATGAGAAAAAAGTTTGTAAAAAAACACTAATGCAATGCCAGAGATATAAATAGTTAGCCAAACAATTGGAATCGTGGAGGGTTGAAATTCAATGTGCAGTGTGTGCTGCATTCGATACATCTTTAAAATAGAGTTTTGAATGATGTTTTTATTGCTCAGAGTTTAATTTGCGTTTATCTTTTTTTTGTTAAAAATTCCCAAAATTTCCCGAGCTTAACTTCCCATGGAATGTTTCCGGAAAGTTTCCGGAAATTTACCGGAAACTTTCCGCCCCTTTGCAACCCTACAGCCAATCCAAGCAGATATTGAGCGAGAGGCGGGGAAACACCCTGAATTGACAGGGTTGACAAGCAGAGACTAATAAACACACAGGCTAACATTCATACCTGAACGGGAAGTTTAGAGTTGCATATCAATGGAGCACTGGCTCAGGGAGAACATGCGAACTCACAGAAAGGAACTTCTTGCTGTGGTGTGCTGTCTGAACCTGTGAGAGTGACCTGCAGTAATTGAGCCGCATACTCGGTCCACAGAACCCCGGAGCCAGGACTGCTGCACACGGAGCAGTTCACCGGTTTATTCAAAGTTCGGTGGAGCTCAAACTAAGGAATCAGCTGTGGTGGACTTCGACAACCCGCTCATGTTAATGATTCCCAGCAGCCACCGATACGAGTATTGAACTGGTGTCCAAATTCCAATTGCCAAGTGTGATGCTGAGAAGATGGACGGTTCTCGAGATATGCGAGTCACACACAGACAGACAAACAAGACATTTCTGGAATTGTTAGATAAAAGATTGATCCGGGAAAGTGGTGCCGTTCCTCAATGTCTCCTTTTGCTCCGAAGGCATCAACACATGTCCGAAATCAAAGCAGTTGGGGAAAACAGACCAAAGAACAGAGGGAGGATATCTAAACGAGAGGCAGGGCTCTCTACTCCGCAGTCGGCCCAATTTCCAGCTGTCAGGTTGTCTATGTCCTGCTGACACAGACATAATCACACACTCTCACCTACTCTACCAAAAACATTCAGCTTCCTCAACCTCTCCATCTGCTGCAGAGAGGAACGTGTTCCATCTGCTGCTCCTCAATGAAGTTGCTAGTGGAAACAGCTTGTCCATATCAATAACTCAATCTCCCCTCCTCTTCCTCACTCGTCTTTGTCTTACACCATAATGCATCTCAAGTTTAAGCCGCCTTTCAGCTGTTCCCTGTGTTTTACAGACTACGTTACTTTATTTGTACCCTGCAAAAAAAGAGATGGCATCCATCCAAAGAAATTATATCACACTGACAGAAGACAAGACCACAAAAACTATTGATAAGGCCAAATGTGCAAATATAGCTATAACCCAATAGTCCTAATGTATTTATAAGATTACACACATTCCACAGTTTGACCTTTGATAGATGTGTCTTTGTGTGTGTGGGCAAGTTTTCTAAAATCAATGAACATATCCTCGGATTTTTTATGTGTTAAGTTGGAGGAATGACTCCTCTGTAGTTGTTTTTGTGGAAGCTCTTGATTTAGTTGAGGTCAAATCATAATTACCAGTGTATCAAGCAGACATGGACTTTGAGGCCTGTGAATTAAATCAGCCACAAGATGATGCTCTCAAATACAATTACTGGAGAAATAACTACTGCTATGGGTAAACTGCTTAGAACCTACGGTCAGCCTAGTATTATCTATGAGTATCTGTTAAGTAACTGTTGTTATGATCAGCATGTATGAAGCAGACACCCCCCCACCTTCATTATCTAAGAAGCTAATCATATTTTTATTATCTCCTCTCCTAGATACAGTCGGCTCAGCATTTTCGAAACCCCTTCCTACAAATACGTTCAAATTAAGAAGCACTGCATATTCTCCTGGTGACAGAGAGAGAGAGCACAATATATCACATCTACACCAGACACGCAGATAATGCAAACAATGGAGTTCATTCATTCATTAAAAGGGCTACACTTGCTGAGCCGGCACAGTTGGCAGAGATTAGGCCCTTGTTCATGTGGTCACCATGGTTTTGGCTCCTGACTTCTATGTTTTGAATTCAAGACTTTTGTGAGGGTGTGCAGGACAGAGAGGGGGAGAAAGTTCACTGTGCATCACTGGCAAAAAGTCTCTTTTCCCCAAAACACGTCTGACAGGGAAGTCGGTGTAATAGCCGGAACCTTTCTGTTATGGACTCCAACTCACTCGGGGAAACAGAGACTAATTGAAAGAGCTGTGGACCTCTGGGCTCCTTCAGACAAGCAAACCTGCTCCCGCAACAACTCAGGCTCGCTCGTTTTATTTCCACGGCTCAGAGGCGCCGGCAGAGCTAGAGAGCTGCTGCAGAAGATCAGGGCAAATGAATGAAGAAATAAACTAAACTTGGATAGGTAAAATTGATGATCTGGTACCACAACGCATAGGTTAACATGCACTTGTATCTATAAAAATTCCCAAGCCAGAGCAATTCGCTACTTCCAAGCCTCACTTTCCTGAACTGTGCTGTAAAGCCTTGAAAATGTGACATCCAACCAGATGTTCACATGATTTAAGTGGTTAAACTTTGCTCTTTCTGTTTCAGCCCGTGTTTCGGATTAACGCTCCTTCCTGGAAAAAGCCTCTCATGAGTGTTTTGATCCATCACCTGTAACCTGCAGCAGAGCACTCACACCTACGCAGGCACTTTTCTCTGATGCTGTATCACAAAGCCTTGACCTGGAGCTCTTCCCCAGGCTCCTCTCACACGCTGGCCTGCTGCAAATCAAAATGGCAACGCCACGCTATGGCTGTGTGTGTGTGTTGTGTGACCATGTGCGAAGATGAATAACGGCGATCGGGGGCAGTCTTCAGTTTTACCTGAATATATAAACATACACAGAGACAGCGTATGGTGCGTTTTGCAATCACACACATCCAAACACCGCCACTATAAGCACAGCCAAACTGAAAATGTTGCATATGCTTCTCAGAATTTCTACACTCCTGAAAGATATTTCATGCAATGATGCGCCACACTCTCAAGAATATTGTTGAAAACAAACCTCAAACATAAACTGTGTCAAAAATATAATCTCTTCAATCCTCAGACGGAAAACAGAAACCATCAAACACAAAGATCGGGCTCCTCGATGTGGCCTTTAGGGTCTCGACTATGTACTACAACTTAGCAAAAACAGGTTTGGGTGAAAACACAAGTTCTGGAACCAAGTAATAAAAGTACATTCCCACGATTCCACTGAAATGTATATGATAAGACACTAAACATGTAAACAACGTGTTTTTTTTAAACCAGCCTTGTTAATGTGTCATGATGAACGAAATAATGATCAATACGGTTGTTAGACCTCAACGATTCAAGCTGAGTTTTGACACTGAATTGAAACACTACTTTTGTTTGTTTACAAGAAAACTCAACCAGAGGAGATTTAATGAGGATGTTGCGCCGCCTGTGATGTTGCAATTTGACTTTTGAGCAAAAGACAAAAAGACGTTTTTCAAGGAAATTGTCCTGTTCGAATCAACTTGTTTATTTGTTTGAACACACAATTTCACGGATAACAATTGGTTTGCGAGTTGATATTAGAATAAGTTATATAAAAGCAACTTGAATGCGCAAACTAATGCATCTCTTTTTTGATGAATGTCCCTCTGTCTTTTGCTTTACTGTCTGTTTCCCATCTCTGCCTCTCATCTGCTTCATCGTGAAATGCTCCCACATTCAAACAGCTCAACTCGCTGCTTCTTTCATGCCACGGTTAAATATTCATGATGCTCATCAGGGCTCTCCTCTCTACATCCCTGTGACATTAAGGCAGCATGTGGCAAAGCTGCTTTTCATTAACTACCATAGACTGGTTAATTACAAACATCTCCCTGGGCACAAGTGAACCCCAGCCCACTCTCACACAAACACACATGCTCACACACACACACACTTACACGTGGATGTTCACGTTTACATAAACAGAATTGGGCAGTAATTCAAGTGTAGCTGAACGTTTGACATTTTTCAATTTAATAAGGGCTGAGTCTTGTGCCTGAACAAAATAAAACAGCTTACCCCTGATTATAATACAACTAGGCCAACACACAGGACAATTAGCGATGATCAAAAGGGCTTGAAAATGTTTATATAATCTATGTATATATAGATATACATTGTTCCATTGTAACTTATTTTTCCATCTTAATTCAATTCTTCTTTTTCTTTCCCAAGCAGGAAAAAACTATTACTGCCACTTGCTGGCATGATTACGCCTGGCACTTAAACTGCACCCACTCAGAGGAGGCAGGCGCTCTGACAGGCAGGCAGGAGAGTGGATAATGGAGAAATCAGTCGGTCAAGCATTCACCTTCTATAAAATACATGCAGAAGCTGGAAACGAGTGAAAGACGGATGCATAAGGACCATCATGAATGAGGAGACGGAGACATCAACAGTGACGGAGGAGATTTTTGAGATGGGTCCATTATTGTCATTTCACCCATCAGACCTGCCTCTCTCGCTGCAGTCTTATATTCCTCATAAATGTGAATAATAAACATTTCCAGCCTCATATTACAGTTTCTGCTGGTTGCGAGTCTTCAAACACTCAAAGTGTCAGTATGTAACTTTTATTATGCTCTAAGAGATTCTGGTCTGCTCCTCTAGCACCAAGGCTGTCTGACTCGGAGAAGAGCATGCTCTAGATTCCTGCATTAGCTGAGACAGATGCAGGTGGAGTGAAGGGCTGGGGGGAGGAGGTGGAGTTAAGGGCTGCTAGCACAACGCCTGATTTCCAGGTTGCATTTAGTAGCAAGTAGAAACACTTTCTCTGCTGTTCAGCTCAGGATTTAACATGGACAAGAGGAATAAATGCAAAGGATCACAAGTCCTGAAGCAGCGTAACCTCTGTATTAATTATGACCTCATCACACACTGTTTAAAATCATGGTCAGATATTGATAATTTAAAATCAATTAATTTTACACAGACACTACAGGCATCTTCTCTACAAGCAAATTTTCTGTGACACCACTTCCCTGTGCAACAGAAACACAGTTTCAGCAGTGGGAGGGAAACAAACACACGTCCTTCAACTTGTCGAAGCATCAAAGCTTGACTGCTCTCCCTGCGTCCTTCATTTTACTCCTGCTGACCTATGTTGACTAAAAATAAAGCTGCTCAATTAACTGTGCAAAACAACATTAAAATTAAAGTATATGCAAAATGCATCTAGGGCCAGAGTGGTAATAACGTGAGGGTTCACTCGTTGCACGAGTCACAATCTCAAACATCTGAAGCCGAGAACCTTGTGATTTTTGACCATAACAGAGACACTTCAAAACGCAGTGTCTTTACAGTAGAATGATGTTTGTACTGAAGAAGTCGGACGCAACTTCCACTGAGTGTATGCATTCAACCACGCACACACACACATACTTAAATGCCTAACCCTAAATCTTACCTCCACATTAAGGTTTCAACAACAGTTAAATGATTCAGCTCTTGATTAATCAATTAATAATCCTGTCCACAGAACAGCAGACTAGAGCAACAAAGCGTTAAAGTAGCCTGCGTCCTAAAACATGACTCGTGAGCAGGTTGATGCAGTTTCCTTGGATGTTTTGTGCCAATGATGATGTAAGAGCGACAACAAACAATACAGACAGAAGAGAGAGAGACAGATGCATAACAAGATCTGAATGCCTGGATCTCCCACTGTTCATTAACAGTTTCCACATCTGTTGAGCTCTGTGATCAGTGTGAGTTTGTATACTGTGTGTGAATGTACGTGTTTGTTCGTGTCGCTGGATGTGTGACCGAACGGAAACCAAGCCAGGATCTCACTTCATGATTGAGCGCAAGGGAGACAGACGGCCACCCCCCCCATCCCACCCCACCCCATCAATAATCTAATGACAGAGGGATGAATTTTTCATTAAAGGAATTTTAATGTTTAATGTCCTCACCTCGCTCAGGAAATATACACAACCCGATTCCGTCTGAACTTTAACACACATATGCTCTCACCTCATCAAAGTGAAATAACATCTCATCCGTGTGCGACTGTGGGCGGAGCCTCGGATCAGTTAAGTGAACGTCGGACATATTTCCAGCCCATTTAAGCACTAAGCTGTTATCAGTGCTATTGATCACACGACGAGGGGCTTCGGTTTCCACATCAACCATCAAGCACTGTTTACTGGGTGGTTGAGCAAACCACAGTAAATACAACCCCCTCTGATGAATTGCACGTCCACATGGGGATGATTGGCTCTGCATTCTGGAGGTCAGAGGTCAGGCAAGAAATCTTTATTTACAGCTTCAATTTGAGGGGGGATGACAGAGAACATCAACAACGTCTGGTAGTTGTCGTTGGTTTAAGAAAAGGAAATTGTGCAGGAAACGTAAAGAACTAAAGACCATTAGGGGCAGACGCCGATATATATCTATTTATATCAATTGTATCAATATAGTTTATAGACAAACCTGTATTTATTTTAAGCATAAACACATTACAAGACTATGACCAAGATTTTATTGAGTAGGAAATGTATAAGCTATATATCACAGACTTCACAAATCAACAAGTCAAGATGAGAACATTTTACAAAGCATAAAAAATACAGCTTTTAATCTGATTAAGCTCTTTTTGGATTATGAAAATAATGAGTATTAATAAAGCTGTGATGAACTCAAATCTGCCCCTGATAACCTATTGGTTGGTCTCTACACTGGATAAGGATGCTCCAAGTTGAATAAATACCGTTTCATATCAGCTACATGTAAATATTAACAGTATCATCAATGTGATCCCCGTGGCAAATTCACAGCTGAATAAAACCTCAAGTATCTGAGATGCCAGCGACTTTCTTCCATCTCCATACTGTGTCTTTTTTTAAATGGTGACTGGGTTCAGCACATTGAAAACAAGTTAGGTCTGAGCAGCAGAAAACGGCAGCTTGTGTTGTGTTGGAGGGCGGAAGATTTATTTTTCATGCATCTTTCAGTCTAATAGCTGCAAAGTCCTTAAATGCAGGAGCAGGAGTGCTGACATGTATCCACACTTCACGTTCTGTTAAAATCAGACGACTGAAAGGTTTGAGCAAAAAAAGGTTGCAGTCGACTGATCCTCCCCCCCAGCCCCACATACATACTAAGTACACCCAAAAATAACATCAGTGAAATCGGAATAGACGCTGTTGGTTAGGTGCACAACTCGTCTCTACCTCCACATGTAAACTGGATTTTACATGATGCTCCAGCTCCACCAGCGAGGTGTGAAACCTCCGGTCGGACTTGTGACACACAGGAGTGTCACTGGTGTAAATGGAAACGAGAAGGGTCAAGCGACAGGATAGTGGAGGAGGTATGGTTATGCTTCAAGCTGAACATTTTTTGGGAAAGTGGACAAGTGGAAAGCACCTGCACCTCCTCTCTGATCCCCATCCCTTTCTTTTTTTTTGTCAGTACCATGAGTATCCTGAGCTTTGAGTGACGCACTCTTTTTTATTTTCATTTGTGCAGGTGAATAAAGTTCACCCTGTGGAAATTGTGATTAAACACAGCACAACTTCCTTCAAGTCGGAAACACAAATGGTGCTCCGTTTATTTAGCATCCATGTAGCATCAAAACAAAACAACCAAGATGGCGTTACATATCCCAGCATGCCCTGGGGTCTCAGACGTCATTACGTTCCCATCATGCATTGGGATCCTGACGTCATCACGCTACCCGGCATGCCCTGGGGTCGACGTCATCACCCACATAGGACTCTGACGCCGAACACATTAAGTAAATAACGGTGTGAAACTATACTGAGCACAAGGGTGAATTATGTAAGTCCCCATTCACTACAACCATGTTGATATTTATATACAAATATGCAAAATGCTAGGGTAACCTTGCCATCAAGACATTGTGTCCATCGTGAAGGACGGTCACAATTAACTGTTTCAATGTAGCGTGACTACACTGGAGCTGCTCATCAGATCTGAGGGATGAACTACAACCCGTCTGCTGCTAATTCTCCGGTTACCTGTGCAAACCTTTTGTGGATTCAGCTGCAACGTTTGTTTACATTGATGACACCGTGTTGACTAAAGGATTTCTATTAACAATGAGATCATTCACTCCAACCGCCCACTCACAAGAGATGACGCTGGTGATCAAATGACAATGACAATATCTTTGCAGTAAATCATTGTAAAGTAAAGCAGTGTTGTGATGTTTCATCTGGTATGGGCTGCACAGTGACACTGGGAAACAGACTCTAACTCCAGAATGTAACAAACCCCTCTACTGTGCAGACTGTGGTCTTCAGACCTGTGATGATGAAGATGGCAGAGCTGGTATCAGGGATATGTTGGTTTCATATCTGGTTAGTGGGAGGAAGTGGAGATGCATCGTCCATCTTTATATACAGTCTATGGTTGTCATGGTTGTCCATCTAATAGTTGTTCGAAGAATTGACGTAAGCCAAAAAATTTAAACCTGATTCTGGCGCTAGAGAAAAGGTCAAGGAATATCCATCCTCTAGACTAGGGAACATAAAGACCTGTGCAATAATTTTAACTGTTATCCATTCTTATAATTTGAGGTATTTCAGTTTGGACCAAACAGCAGAACAAGTCAATATAGGATCTTGGTAAAGTTGTTCAAATGTGTTTTGATGGTGAAACTTGTGGAGGCATAAGAAGTCTCACACACACACACACACACACGACTGACAGCTGGGGGCTGCTCCCTTGTCTCAGTGGAGGCGAGTGCTGCTTGTCTCCTCCCCACTGGATTTACATCCGTTAAGATGACTGAGGGATTAACGTCTCTCCGGTGTCAGAGAGTGAGGAGGAAAATATGAGGGAAGGTGGTTTTTCCCACTCCATTGGAAATGAGGGCAAGGTTGTTGAAGGAATATTATTAATTGGCCTTACTGCTTCTCCTAGGAATTAGTTGCTCCCCTTTTGTCCCCAATTATCTGACTCACGCGTAATGATCCCACAGTTCTCTCCCAAAGAAATTGCTTTTCAAGCCTCGCTTTCAAACAAAGACATTTTGACCCTGTTCACGGAGACTGACTCTTCCCTTGAGCTGAAAACATTGTATTTCTGTCAGTTACAGTGGTGACTCATCGAGTTTACAGCGAGAGATAGGCCTACCAACTTCCCTGCCTGTGTGTGGGACTTAAAAGGGATTAAAAGTGTAAATAAATGTTTGCCTTCCGGCTACAATATTTAAAAGAATAAACAACACACATTAAATATTTTATGTTCTCGAGAGTATCTACCCAATGCTGCACCGTGGAGAAAAGTGACAGAAAAATGAAGCAAGTTTTAAGTATGATGGATCTAAACAATTACAGTATGGGGAATTGATATTGGACTATCAGTGTGTAATTGAGACAAAGTGGCTGACATGACAGTTATTAAATGATATTGGAAACAGATTGGTAGAATGGCCTAATACACCGAACATGGTGATGGAACCCCAGTCTGGACTAGGGGTTCAGCACCATGGACAGCTCCCACCACAGACTGTACCACAGCTCGGTTAAAGATTTGTACTTGGCACGGCCGTCTTCTATTTATTTATTTTAATAAAAGGTAGTGAATTAAAGACCCAAAGAGAACAAACACAACCTTTTCAATAAAAAAAGTGATCTGAAAACAGATCCATCCAAAACTAAGGGGGCACTCACTGGATTGCGTACCTCCGCCAAGGCCGAACAGTCCCCTGATAAAACCACATTTAATCTCACTAGATACAGATTTTTATTTGGATTAGCACCAAATTACACAGACACAGCTGATTTGCCTCATCAAGATCCATGATTTATTGTCTGAAAAATCAATGTAAAGGTTGAAAAAACACCCAATCTTATCAATACAGATAGTGAAAAAGCATTCCTGGATCTATCCCCTGATATAAACCAACATTTTATGGGTTCTCTCCTGACCCATATTGCATCCTTCCACCTGGTTTGGTTATAATCTGTCCACTAGTGCAACTGTAATCCTGCTAACTAACAGAAAAAGTATCAGAAGAAAAGATAATCTCCTCGGGAATAAAACCCTGTTTGTTGTACAAACAAAATAGGTGAACATACTTCATATAATGAGAAAAATATTCTAAACCCTGCAGAGAACTGATCACACCAATACAGTAAGTACTGCTTGTGTACTCTGATATAATGAAGCTTATTCTTCTGATCCGTAGAGCTCAATTAATGAGGCACATGAATGTACCACACTAGGTCACATATTGCTTACTTAAATTCAATAGTGTCTTTTGTGTCAATCCCACTCACACTGCCCGTGTGCTTCCAACACACTAGAGCCCCAAATGTGTTTTCATCCACAGCTGAAACTACAGCAATAGAAACTGTACTTCAGTTTGAGTAATGTTTGATAAGAAAATGCACTGCCAAGTCATTTTTAAAAACTTCTTAAAGCATTAAGATGAATGAAACTAATGCATCTGTGACCCGCTTTCAAAGATGTACACTATATCTCCAGTCTGAATCAGTGGAGCCTGAGCCTCAGTGCCAGAGACAGGGCGGGGGAGCTGGAAGGTATTGTGTGAATGACTAATGCTTTGTTTTGGCCCTTTCTTAAGATTTGTTGACGGAGGGAAAAGGCTGAATAACACCATGCATCTTAATAATTATCCCAGACCCAACAAAGAACGGCATTACAGTTTCATCTTTGTCTCCGACTAATGAGAAAATTAATTAATGTGAAGTTATTATTCTCTGATACCAACATAAAGCTTGAATATGTGAACTGACATCTTTGGACTCCTTTTGATTAACTCCTTTTGTTTAATGGCTTTTTAAATCTGAATTAAAACTGACACTGCTTCTCACAATTTAACGTCTTCAATGTGTCTAATATTTAATTAAAAACTAAATCCAATGACAAAAAAACTGTGCCTTTTCTCTTCTGCTGTCTGTTGAGATATGAATAAAGGCGTGGAGAGCCAGGCCTTGGTATGAAAGTCAGGGTCGGTGGAGTCTCAAAAGGTTAAGTCTTTTTCATTCTATGAAGAAAACTACATTTGTCCTCCACTGATAAAGTCTGATCCTCACATCGTATCTCAAGGAGCTGGAAGAGGTACAAGTGATGTAAGTTGTGATTAAAGAGGAAAGGAGAGAAGAACATGTCCTCGTCCTGTGATTTGTGTTTGTGTGTCTCTATGCACGATGCAAATCTTTACTTTCGCGAGGGAGAACAAATCAAAGTTTCTTACACAGTAGGAAAAAAAAACTTCTGCCTGAGCGACAGGGGTCATTGACACCGGACTGATGCCTGCCCCCTTCCCTTCTGATGGAAGCAGCACACCGACTCCTTCAAGCTCAAGCGTCAGAGGCCACACATTCAAACCCAAAGCTCAGTTAGGAACTGTATTACCATGGCAACAGGTGACCTGGAGGTGCTACATCACAGTTGGCATGTGGACTGTATGATCTGATCTTCTACTCCAAGTTTTCTACAGATTTTTAAGCCAAATATAGTTCATAGCTCTCGGGAGTTGTATAAATGCTTCTGAGGGAGAGACAAAGGCAATGCCTGCAATCTTTTATCTTATAAAGCTGTAAATTTTAGTGAGGTTACAGGTACTATGCACCGCTTACGTGGACTGAGAGACATCTATTTACCTTGGAGACTCCCAAGCTTTATGGTTTCCTGTTTTTTGTAACGTATTTAGCTGCTTACATCATATGATTGAGCTTTGTCGCTTCTGCTTATTGTAGTTTTGTGCTCATCTCTTGTTCTCATATCTCTCTTGGAGAAGACTTTGGTCCGTTTCCTATTAATGTTTGGCAGCAATTCTCTTTCAGAGTAAGATATAACAAGGTAAGACCTACATGGAATTAATATGATTAGATACAATATTCTCTCTCTCTTTGAATTTATTGCCCTTCATAGGGAGATTCTCTAATAAAATCCAATGTTACTTGTATTTCCTATTCGGACTGCCTGGATTTTAAGATTAACAAGGTACCAGTGCAGCTCAGTAATCCTGAGAACATGCTGAGGTTTAAACGAGATGAGATCACAATAAACAAGATGGGGAGGGAAAACACAGCATCGCACTGCAGCTTTGAAGTGGAAACCGGATCAAATCCCCATACGGAGCAAATTGTTTTTTTTCTTTCCCAGCAAATAATGAGGATCAAAACTGTCTTTCCTAAAAATAACAATCACTCCCTGCCTCTCTGTGTCTCGGTGCATCCACCGTGGGAAGACAAACACAGAGGACCTTCATGTTTTTCTTCTCAACAAAGTTCGCTTTCTCAACTTCGCAAAACAAATACATTGTTTATGCAATTCGTGGAGTCGCATAAACGGTAAATTTAAATATATGAATACAAAGATTTTCTCTCAAAATTGTCATGATAATTTAGTTGATTTCATTGAAAAATGGAAATGTCTCATTCCTAACCTATAGGATGAGGTTTCAGTTGCGCTGAGAAACTGAGCCATTTAACCCGAAACCATGCAGAAGAGAATGGGAGCCTTGAGGACTGATAATGAAATTATTCATGTCACAAAGCTTGGTGCCACACTGCGATTAAACAAGTCAATATGAGGAAAGAGCCGACTGAGCACTAAACTCTATGAGTTTTGCACTTTTTCCTCCCCGAGTGGTAAATGCAGCGAAGAGAAATAGCTGATGAAGGTCTCTGCTTTGAGAAGATAGGCCCAAACGTACACTGGGGCTACAGACACTGTGTTGTAAGAGATGTTACATAAGTAAATAAATCAACTGTTCATCCGCCCACTTACTCATCCAAACCCACACACAGGGCTATAGAATGGTTGGAAAATTTAGTTGAACACTTGCACACAAAAGGCAGCCCATGTGAATATGCCTTGCCGGGGTTTAATGGGTCTAATGCTGCACCTGCTCTTTATGTAAAGGTGATAACATGGTAACTTTAAAAAAGCTTCTTAAACTAAATTACCACGATAGGTTTGAGGAAAAAGTAAAAGGTCAACCTGCATGTAGAGTTTCCATCATGGTATAGAGACAAATGCTGCGGTCATATTATCAGCCGGATTAAACCCCGACCTGGAAGGTGTCGATGTCAGGTGGGTTCGGAAATGATCAATGGGGATTGGCCGCGACAATCTATCAACTTATATCATGTAATGTGTTGTAATGTAGGCCACTTTGGACGCCATATTTGTTTACATCCTTGTGCTCTGGAGTCAGTTTTGTGCGCTCCCTGTCTGGCGTAGAAGATGGCAAGCTATGATTGGTCGAGAGAAGAACTGGAAGAAGTCAGTCATGTCTACAATCATCCAATCTGACAAAGCGACACTGAGTGTGTGTGTGTGTGTGTGTCAGTGTGTGTCAGTGTGTGTGTGTGTGTGTGTGTGACTGAATGTACCTGAGCCAGTGAGTGTAAAGGGATCATTTTAAACTGTCAATGAGTGTGTGAAAAAATAAAATTGGATGAAACCTGTAAGTGATTAGAACTAATAACAGTATTAGAAGTGATAAGTACTGGAAAGAGGCAACTGTCTCTTTCTGCCGCCCTGGGTCTTAGTGCCCACCCGTCTGCCTCTCATGGACGGACGGACAGAAAAGACGGACACGGTTTATTCCTGGACGTCCATGTGGGACCACGAAACTGGCACATAAGAGACATTGTTATCACCCAGGGAGCCAAAAAAAAACAACTAAAGCATGTCAAACTAATTTAAGAAATCAATATATCTTGTGAGACTTCTAACATTAGAAACACTCACACAGCTCCAGGCAATAGAATACATGAGACACTGAAAGGCTTATAAAAACCCACTCATACTTATGGCCCCATTTTGATAAAAAGGTACTAAGGGACGTCTGTGGTGGATCGGGCACGTTTGTTTGGTTTTTGTTGAACTCACCCTGAAGTCAATGCCCACGGTGGAGATGAAGCTGCCCGCCAGGAACGCTCCGTCCTTGAAGCGGACCAGGAGACAGGTTTTCCCAACGCCAGAGTCTCCAACCAGCATCACCTGTTCGGGAAAAAAAAACAAGAGGGAAAAGCTCAGACAGGAACGACTGGAAGGGTAAACAAAGAAACACAAACACAAAATATGTACAACCAGAGGTATAAGTTATAAATATTCAGATTGTCTGACTGCTCGATGAGGGCAAGTATCAGACAACACTGAAATAACTCACAACATATACACACAAACACAAACAAACAGGGAGATGCCTGCAATTTTATTTATGAATATTAATGATATTTTGGTTCTTGGCCAGTGAAGATGTATGAAGGTATATATGAGCGAGTATGCTGCTGCTCATTTTAGCAGCCAGTGGATTTCTGCAGCCCCTGGTCTGTATGTGAGACTCTGTATGTTTCCTTCCCACTGAAAATAATGTTTCTCACATTTTCTCTTTATATTCGGAGCTGTGATGAAGTTACAGGTCTGATCTGATCACTGGTATCAGGTTGGCTGAAGGACTGTGGGGCCCCCAGACCACGGAAATCATAAAGTCAGTGCCCCTTGGGTGCAGATGGGAGAGTGGAAGAGCCAAGTGATGTAGTAACGGGTATAAGAGAAACACGTCTGAGGCTCGAGCCCTCTCTGCTATCTTCTCATTTCTCCTTCTCTGCATCCACTCTCATTCTCTTGTCCTGTTTCCCCGTGCCTCCTTTATGCAGCTCTGCAGGAGGAGCCACCTGGTCTTTCTAAATTAAATGTATGGAGTCTCCTCAGTGAAGATTAATGCTCTTACAGAAAACACAGGATATGATGACATGTGGCACAATGGACCACAAATGACAATCACTTTTCTTTACAGGAAATAGTAGAGGTCGAATTCTGAAAAGCTTCAGATTTTGACCCAGACATGCAAACAGATAAAAATTAAATCTGCCTTAAACTGTATGTTACTACTCACACTGATTAATTGAATATAAGAACAGGAGATGTATGATAAATATTCAAGGAAAGAAACTTGGAGACCAGAGAATTTGAATTTTTTCCTGTAATTGTTAATTTGCTGGCTACAAGCTTATAGTTGTCATCAATGCATTACAAAAAAATACAAACAATTTACATAATATCCAGAGTTGACAGAGTGAAGTGTCCTCGATGGAACAATCGATTCAAAACAAAAGCTGTGTTTCGTTGCACTTGCACCTAAACAGCTGCTTCAAAAACACAAGAGTAGGTGGCACGAGTCCCATTGAAGCCGAGCTGGGAGTGCAGGCTGAGAGTCTGTGGGAGTGAGTCTGTGTTTGTGTTGCAATGAAGTGACAGTTCTGTTCTCACACAAGTGCTCGCATCGTAGTTAGCCAAAGAGAGATAACAATTGCACACAGTTAATACAAACCCAGCCACCTGTGCTGCTGACAAACACGCACTTGATCCTAAGTTGCACAGCGTGAGCAAACAGTTTGTGTGTGTGTGTGTGTGTGTGTGTGTGTGTGTACTTGAACGTATATCTTTGTGTTTAGCATTTTGAGCAGACACCTTATGGGGACATTTTGGATGGTGCGCACTTTTTAAAGGGCATTTAAAGGGTTACATTTTGCTTTTAGGGTTAGAATTAGGTTTAGGTAAGGGGCTAAAGGGAATACATTATGCCAATGAAAGAAGTACAAGGTGTGTGTGTGTACTTTGGGTTTTTTTGTACCTCTTATAGACCTTTTCCAGCATAAACACAGATTTTGTCCGTACCAGTGGACCTCATGGGGACCAATGCCCGGTCCTAATAAGGCACAACTTTATTTCTGAGGTCCTGGTTAAGGTTAGAGTTTGGCAAGAATCAGTTATGGTTATGGATATGGTTTAAGTGAAAGGAAACTATTCTTCTATCTTTGTGCATAGACCCGACAGAGCGAGGATATTTTTGGAAAGTGAGGACATTTCGATGGGCTGTGATAAGTTAAGGTTAAGGTAAGGGGCTAGGGAAGGTACTATTTCAGTGAGTGTCCCCACTAAGATAGAGAGGTACAAAGGTGTGTGTTTGTATGAGTGTGTACTTTCCCAGGTTATCAATCCTATTGACACAGCTGGTGTCAGCTCTGCTGGCTTGTGAATACAGGTTGACAAAGACAGTGGAAGCTTAACAAGACAGAAACACTGACACACATAAATGAAATAACATAAAGTGTTCCCTGTGTGTATTTTTGTGTGTATCAGAGATAAAGAAAACAGAGAGAAGTCTATATGTGATTTCACCTGAGGGATTATTTCATTTCCTCTGTGTTCAGTGTCTGGTGACCTCTGTGTGTGTGGGTTTGCAGCCTGTGCACCTCTGAGGTGGAAACACTGGATTAAAGCTCACTTCTGGTTGTGTTGCAGCAGCAGCAGCGTGTGTCTTACCTTGAAAGCGATGTCGTAGAACTCGCTGCTGTTGCTGATGGACGGTCTGCTGGGATGGACCACTCCGTTCATCTGCACCATGGCCGGGCTGCTCCGCGCTGCCTTCCCGGCGGGGGGGCTGCCGGTGGCCGGGCTGCTGGACGCCGCTTTGCCCCTGGCAGACTTCTTGCGAGACATTTCTCAAGATGTTCTTTTTTTTTTTTTTTTTTTTTTAAATCCGAGTGAATTTCAGGTGAAGCAAAAAAAACAATAAAGATAGGAACGAGAAACAAAATCCAGGGCGGGATTGAAAAGTTTGCACAGCGAGGAAGAGTTGAAGTGGCAAGAAATAAATTCACCTGCTCCTCAAACACATGCTGCCCCGGACACCTCTCGACTCAAGAGCAAGGGGGGGGGGAGTAATGATCCCAACAAACTGCACACAGTGGCTTCCGCTGTGGTGGAGCCGCTTCCTGCCGCGGACAGGCTTCTCTCCTCAGGGCAGCAGCTTCGGATCTGAGTCTGGATGGGATGTGGTGTGAGGCTGGAGCTGCAGCACTTTGCACTGAGCAGGAGAGAGAGAGAGAGAGAGAGTCTCTGTTTCCACTGTGTTAACTGGGAGGTGTACGTGGGATCATCACATGTGATTATGAGGGTGACACCTTATATACAGTCTATGGGAAGGGGAGGGGGAGGGGGGGGGGGGGCAGATAGACACAGGACGCTCTCCGTGGTGCTGAAAAATATAACTGCATCTGTACAAACACTGTATGATCACAGGCTTCCACCATAAGGATTCAAACCTTATGGGATCAAAACGTTATGGTACTGTTGTGGATTCAAATGTTCTCTTCTCTGAAAGGACATTTTTTAATATTTTGCATGAATATGGAATATTGAAACAGTCCAAACCTCCATGGTAAGGTGCATAATTGCATATAGTACAATACACTAGAGAAAAACAAAGATGACGTGGGGCAACCTGTCTTTCATCAGACACTTTATGCTGTATAGGAATCTTCTAAAGCCACATGTGTACTTTTAATGTTTTGGGTCAGGCTTATTCGCTATTTTTGTGGATATATTGGCTACACTCTATTTTTTGTAATAGAATATACTAGGTTTTCATATTTCAAAATGTTGGATGCATGCATGAGGTGTAACTGGAGGCCAGAGATAATCAGAATAAAGTAAATGTTTTACATGAAAATAAGATATAATATAATATGAATATGATGTGTTGTCCTTTGGTTGAATTGAACAATTAAGAAACCAGTAATTTGCCAAATAAAAATAAAAAGACAGAGTTAATTTAAGCGACCTGGTTCTATATAAGCAGGGACTTAACTTATATAATGTAAGGAAAAATTAAGTGGTGAAATAAATCAAATGCAGGTAATGACACCCAGCCACCTGTGGAGCGAACATGTGATGTGATTGCAGTTATTCACCACAAGAGGGAGACATGGGAACATGAAATAGGAAGTCAGGTTAAAGTGGACCCTTGATGGTTGCTACTGCATTCAGTTAATGTTTTCTACTAAAGGAATGCGATCATGACGAAATTTGAATCATTTTATGAATATGTCAAGATTACCGATTAGATCAATGTTTGAAATAGGAAGAGTCCGGGTGCATAACATGTAATTATATTTGAAGTGATACAGAGTATGTGGTATAGTTTAGCTTTCTGCTTCCTTCATCCACAATCTGTAGTTGAAATCAGGACAAACCAGAGAACAAGTGGCCTTTCTGTGACTCTTCCCCCAGAACAGTTTTAATTCATAACATCACTCGAAACTCCGAGTCTCTCTATAACCTGGTGGACGTCACGCTGTCCTCCACATATTGTCCACATTTGCAACAAAGAACAGCAGCGTATTCTGATTAGACCCCGGCCTTCTTGTGGCCAGTAATGAGACGCTGTTGCCCCCCGCCCACCCCCTGTCCGTAATCTAGTTTGTTAAGCAATATGAAATTTGTGTATCATCATGTAACTGCCCTCTGATCAAGTGCCAGGCTGTCCAGGCTCATTAGAAGACGCTCAGAGATCATAGCCCAGAGCCCTCATTTGCTCCAGGCGACTGAAATGGGCTCATACGACCTCTGACCTTTACAACGCCGGGTCAAGAACTGTCAAAGAGGCCGTTCTGTTTAACACAAACCATTTTGGAAGATTTGAGATGGATCCAGGGCAATAAACCGGTTTGTGAGTCACGTCCGTGTGTATGTTGAGTTTCTGTGCAAGTGGATGAACGGCGACAATATGTTCGCCTCTTTCTGGATTTGGCAACGGCTGAGGCATTTTTCAGCAAATCCCTATGTGGTGAATATTCATTGTTGGAAACCGTTTGATGTCAAAATTAGATTTTAGCATAATCTAATATTCGAGCACATTTCTCTATTTTCCAGCCAGATTCGTATCAAGCTGGGGTTACAGTACATCGATTTCTCGGGGACATCTCATGGTTGAACCCCGGTTCAGTCGGGTTGTAAACACACAGACAGCTGTAGCCCCTGGTTTCTGTCTTTAAATCTGCCGTCTGTCAGCGTTTTTTTTTTTCTTTCCACGCGGAGTAGGAAGTGGAGCGTCATTGGTTTGAGGGGAGCACAAACCCCCAAAATCCACCAACCCCCCCCAACCCCCAACATACGACTCTGCTCGACAGCTGAGATTCGTTCTGCCCCTAAAGCAGCTGTCTACTGTGGCAACAGCTGGGCATTTTGGAGGGAAGAGGGGACGTGGATAGAGAGGGTTGCTGGAATCCGTCCCTGCTTTCAGAGAAATTAACAGCCTTGTCAAGATGAGTTAAATATGGCCCGCGAGTGTACTGTACATTGTGCGCCTGCGATGTGTATCCGTGTTCCATATGCTTGTATGTTTGTGGCTGTCTGTGCCAACTTAGATGGCAGCATTAGTACATGTACGAATACAAACTGAAGGCAGGGTTGAGAAATCAAATCAAACCTTTTGTCCCTTTTTTGCAAAGCAACTCTGTGATTCAGCCGTTGAGAATGTTTCAAATCTCATGACTTCAACATGTTCATTAGGAGCAAATTACGACACTTTCCCCCGGCGTCTACAAAGCTCCGTGACAATAAGTCAAACATCCTGAAACGTGTGTGTGTGCAGTGTTCCTGGTCAGGTGCTTAAAAAAACATTGTGACATTAAACAGGAGGCAGAGAGAGGGTGAAGTGCAAGCATTCATACGTGTGTGTGTGTGTGTGTGCGTGTGCGCCCGGTGCAGTGAGGTCATGACCCCCAACGTCCATCTGCAGGCGCACCCACAGGCCAGGCATTTGTCAGTTTACCCATGGTCAGGTGCCCCGAGCGTGGACTGGGTGGCGTGCAGCAGCCCGGCCAGTCGCTCAACCAAAGTCCCAGCAACTGTTGATCTGTTGGCCGCTCTTCCTCCCAGCTGCCTGTGGCCTGAGCGCTGTGAGGAGGGGCGGGGGGGTAGGGTGGGTTGGGGGGGTGGCATCATGCCAGCCGACACCCCCTGTTTGTCAGGCTTGGGCGAGAGCGAGCATCAGTGGACTGGCACTGCCTGGCACTTATTCCCTCCCCGAGGCATCTTAAACGAGAGAAACAGAGAGACAGTGTGTGTGAGGGAGAGAGAGAGAGAGAGAGAGAGAGAGAGAGAGAGAGAGAGAGAGAGAGAGAGAGAGAGAGAGAGAGAGAGAGAGAGAGGAGAATGGGTGGCATGGGGGCCGCTTGCGTATAAAAATTGGATTTGTAAAGGACATGATTTAATGAACAAGAAAATCTGGAGTTTACACTGGTTTGACATAAAAATACTTTTCCTTTATGGAAGGTTCTTACTCGGCTTGGAGTTTACTTTGACTTTAAATCCATAATCCTGTTTATTTCCACGTGTAACTCCACAGCAGTTATCACACGGTGAAGAGAATGATGGATAACAAGTCTGTTAATAAAAAAAAAACAGCACAACATGTATAGTACATTAAAATCATCATTGGACCATAACATTGCTTTAACTAGCCTCCTTAAAACTAGACAGGTTGCGCAAACCAAACCCTGATCCCTGTTAGCTGTTACCAGCTACACCTTCCCTCAGGCCCATTGGAAAAATAAATGAATTAATAAAAAATAATATTACATGGATGCATCAAGAGATGTAACAGGTAATCAAACATTTGTATTAAGCTGCAGCATACACACTGCAATCCAATGCTCAGAACTGCCCAACCTTCACTTTCACATGTAATATACAACAATATTCTTCTTATTATGTTCTTGTTATAAACTATATAAATGTTGTGTCACTCGGAACACTGGATGTCAGTGGTCCTGACGTTTTACACCTTTTTCAGAGGTAAAACTTTCACAAATTTGACAAGAACTAAACAAAAATACTGAACAATAATAGTAATAAACTTACACCTTGATGGTAATATTGCTGCTGTGCTTTCCACTTATATTGTACTGCATTGAGACATGATTTTTATTTCTTTGTGCTATGGGAAAGGTGACATTCAGTTCCCCCTTGAATTAGCTCATATCGTAAAAAGCATCTGACTTTGTGAAGTAGAACTTTCCTCTTTGATAAAGCCGATCAAAGTTACGGATGAATCAGGTCATCGCTGAACCATTTTGAAGTTGTGCTGCTGTAAGCGCAGACTGTTGGGAAAACTCCCAAGATGCACTGTGTTCTCTCTTTCTGTCCCTCTCTCTTTCTCTAATCCATTTATATTAATCTACTGCATGTCATTAACTTTGTGTTTCTCTGCAGGATGGCAGTAAATTATCTGTGATAGAAATTAGCGCTGTGTATAGAAGCTCTGTATACATGTGTGTGCAAATTGATGAATCTGAATTGAATGACTTGTACTGTTAAGTGTTTAGACTGGTAAATAAGACACAGAAATACTATTTATATCCATATTTTATTAGTAAATACCTTAAATTCGTCTCATTAACTTTTCCTAGACAGGAGATGATTGAATAATTATCACAATAGGATTTTTAATGTCTCGATGCAAGCGCTCAACACAAGTAAAAGAAGAAAAAAGAAGAAGGGAAACGAGCCTTTGCAGAAACAATTTCTTCTGGTGGTTTGAAATCACCTTGGCAGGATTGTTTCACTCAGTCTTGCCACGTTTTAATGTGCTAAACCACTGAAGCCAAACCCCGACTTCAAATCTGTCAAACAAAATTTTTAATCCTCTTTCCTCTACGTCGTAAAAAGGTGACAACATTAATTGTTACCTTTCCAGAGACGTCACCGCAGCATCTCAGTGTCACGCTTGCAATTTCCACCTCTGTTTTAACACCGTTTTTTCGCAGAGCTTTTTATTTGCCTTTTTTTTTTGGCATTTTTCTTTTTGCTGCAATCCAGCAGGGGGTCTGCAATAGTAAGGCCCCGGAGAGCCATAGCAGGGTTTAATCTGAAGTGTTGAAAATAATACATGCCCAACTCCCCCAGGACCCTGTAAAAGATCCAGACGCATAAGAGTCTGAGCCAGGGTACCAGGATGGAAAAACTGTATGACAGCAATAATCACTACCAGGGGCCCAATTTCCCTCAATATCTGCTCCTTCTTCCAGCCACCTTATTTATTTGGATATAGGCCCTTTAAGTTCAATTTAATTTGAATCTGCTCAGTGCTTTTATGGATTTGTTTAACGTGCGAAACGCTTTGGTTTCTGGTTGCAAAGATCTCAAGTGAGAGGGTACCCGGTGCCCTCACCGATGAGGGGTGTGTTATCCGAGGCCCGGCAATAAATCCTCACTAATCCGGGGTGCTTCCTGCGGGCGTCAGTGTCACTGGTTTCTGTTGCTGTGGTGATCAGATTTATGACCTCACACATGGCGTTCCAGCAGGAAGCGCTTGGTGTTGTGTGCACTGACATGCCAAAACATGCAGAGTAAGCACAGGAGGGATTTCACACACCGATCATGAGATTCAGAGGCCGAACACTACATGGGATCGAGTTGGACGGTCGGAGCAAAAAGAAAAAAATGGGTGAAAAGAAGAGGAAAAGCATCAATTTGCCCTGATTTCATATTTAGGCCTTGTTCACAACTGGGGGATAAAATGTGTCCTGAAGGTTTCCTGTGACCACATGCGATCAGATCTCACTTTCCCTGCTCTACATGCAAATAAACACCAATGTCAGATCTGCTCCAGACGACCAAATGGTGTTGTTTTTTACGCAGTCTCGAGTGTACAGATGTGTCCGTTGTCAGCGGGTCTGTGGGTAGAGACGCTGAACAGATTGAGTTTGAGGTGGCTGCAACTTTTCACAGCTCAAAGGTGTTCGGAATAAAACTCAACCCGCGGTCCACTCTCTCTCTCTCTCTCTCAGGCTGCAGGACCAGAGGTGGCAACTCCACGTCTGAGCTCAGCTGGAACCACGGCAATAAAAGACCCACACACACACACACACACACACACACACAAACACACACACACACACTTGACATACAAGCTGCGGCAGAGAGTGGGCACACAAGCACCAACTGGAGAGAGCCATGGTGAGCGGGAAAAGGTGTGAGCAGGAGAAGTGGTGTGTGTGGGTGAGTGTGAATAGGCGAGAGTGTGCGTGTGTATTTGTAGAGTTTTTGCAGTTGTGACAGCTGGGATGAAGGAGTGGAGGCGGCGTGTGTGATCGGAGGAGGTGCCAACAGAGCAAGTGTCTCTTTATTTTCATCACACACACGTGTTCTTTTCCTCACGCGCACGCACAAGTGAGTCCTCGTGCGCGCGGATATATACGTTTCACGGAGAGTATGTACATCTGTGTTTGTTCCTGTTAATATCTGCACTCTGCTTGTTGATTTGGTTTGTATGTGCAGAACCGGTTTGATCTCGCTCGATGCGGGTGCAACATGGACCAATTATACATCCATGTGCTAACCAGTGTATGAATGAGCCTCATGTTTACATCATGCACTGTGCTAAGGCAGCTTTCAAGTGTCAATACGCCCATATCACAGGGAAATAGTTTTTATCTGTGAATTATAGCATTGGTTTCATTTGCAGAAGTTTTGAGCGAAAGTCTGTTCATTGGTTTGTAATTGTGCTTTTATGTTGTGTCGGGATAATCGGAAAAATAAGATGCCGACTGAGAAAATCCACGTGATTGCCATCTCAAGTCAGAACAACAGCTAGGAAACTCAAACAGAATGTCGTCTTTTGGGCGTAAATCCCGACGTGCAGAATTGTCCAATAAAATAATTCCTAAATTCACTGTGGTGGATTTGAGATCTTCACCTTCTGGCAGCCCAGCACAATAAGATGTGATTGGAAGTTTGTTGATCAAAGCATTAAAAAATAACCTTTGAAAACTGGACTAGCAATGTGTTTCAGAAACAATGGCCCTGGTTGCTCTGAACAATCCAAAGAACACGTCATGAGCAGTTTTCATTGGGACTACTTATATACACATTTTGCCCACAGTGAGGTCTGTGGTTTATCCAAAGTAACTGGGACATTACTCCTGGAACGATACGCTGCTGTCAAACTTTTAATAGTCTCGGTTCAATGCTTGAGCAACACCAACACTTTCACCGCCACTTGTAAAAAGATCTTTTGGGGAAACGGTGTGGAGGCAGAATCATAAGAAACTGTGACACATAGCAGACGTAGAAATCTGCCTTTGGACCAGTGGTGGGAAGTAACAAAGTAGAAATACTTTGCAAAGTAGAAATACTTTGTTACTGTACTTAAGTAGATTTTTTCTCATATCTGTACTTTACTTGAGTACTTCTTTTCCTGACGACTTTTTACTTTTACTCGTTACATTTGAACAAAAATATCTGTACTTTCACCTCTCTCTCTCTCTCTCTCTCTCTCACTCTCAATCATCTAGGGTTCAAAATTTGTAAAATTATACATTATATACATTATATTCATATTGTTGTCATAATTTTTCAGTCGGTTGAGATTAATCTTGAGGAGAAACATTTTGGGTTGTTTTGTGTCTGTATAGGACCACTATAAAAAGCACTTTGCATTTTTAATTTTGGTACTTGTACTTTTACTTTTGATACTTAAGTACATTTCAACACCAGATACTTTTGTTACTTAAGTACTTTTAATATGAGCTACTCTAAGACTTTTACTCAAGTCATTTTCTGACGGGTGACTTTTACTTTTACCGAAGTCACTTTCAGGTAAGACATCTGTACTTTTACTCAAGTATGGCTTTAAAAGGACTCTTACCTTTGTTGCATTTGAGAATTACAGCACATTCAAATCATCCCGCCTTCCTCCAATGCCCCACCCCCTCGTTCCCATCCGCCGTGTTTTTTTGAAGAAACTTTATTTACAAGCAGACTTACAATTACTGCCTCCGCGCACGCTCGTGAGTTTTTGTTTACCAAAGCAATGGATTCGGTAAGTTATATACATACACATATATACATAGTTATATATACCGAATGCGCCACAAGAAGCAGACGGAAAACCTGCATGTCCATGCAGCAAACAGACAGGTCTGTCGGCCAATAAGGTCCTTCGGTCCGAAGAATTTTATTGGTTGAAGTTTTCACTAAATATTATGAGAGTGAAATAATTGTTTGTTTTTACTCCTGGTGGGTCTGTCTTGCATTTTAGAGTGTCATTACCTTATTAATACCAATTTAACCTTATCCAAAAAAAGTGTCAAAATGCAACAAAGGTAAGAGTCCCTTTAAAGTACTTTATACACCACTGCTTTGGACTCACCCTTTCAGGTTTTGCATGTTTTGAACGCTGCAGCACTTTGCATGTGACCGTGAGGTGAAGTCACTCTGTCGCAGTAACGAACCACAGCAGCCGCTGCAGAGAGGCGGGCAGTGATGAGGTCATCGGGCAGGCAGGATTAAGGCCGTGACAACTGGTGCTGCGGCCGGTGCCAGCGCCGACCGGGGGCAGTTGTGCAGTGGGCACGGTGCTGCGGCCCCCCCCGGCTCCACACCAGCATTACCCCACTGTTGTTTTTTCATTAGCCCGGTGCTGGCGCATGGTGCTGCGAGTCCTGCCAGAGCCACAGCGTGAACCCACAGCCTGAACCCACAGTTGTTACAGGGCTTTGGGGCCTTCTCTTTCTCTCTCTCTCTCTCTCTCTCACCCCCCACCCCCCTCTCTCTCTCTCTGTCACTCTCCTCAAGGATCGGGTTACGAACCAAACACACTCGTTAACTCAATTATGCAAGCCCCTTGACGCTTTGATGTGTCGCGATAACGCCAGGATTACCGAGGGGACAGATGCCGTCCGACCTCAGCGGAGCTTTGTTGCCACATGCCTCAGCCGGGGCCGATGAGAGACGGACAAAATGGAGTGGTGAGGGTCGGGAGAGGGAGCACTTATAACCTGAGCGGGTTGAAAGACAAGGGGGGGCGGGCGAAAGGGAAGATATGCAACTGGATGAAAGCCTCTCGCTGATCTTTAGATATCAACCTGGCATTTGGATGGAACTGCTCCAAACTTACGACCTAACATCTGTGTCACATGTTGTCCGAGTCCGTTTTCAATTTTCTTCTTCTTCACAAACTGATGAACAAGCCTAAAACCCAGCAGCTACAGTCCTTCGCTACACGCATCCCTCTTCCTTTTTCACAAGCCCGGAGATTAAACCATTAGCTGCACCACTGAGACCAATTAGCAAAATGTGGCCAAACAAACGTTCCCTTGCTTTTACAACATGTTCTCTCTCATCCGCCCAGCCCTTCTTTCCATTCGAGACAGAGGGTTTAAGTGCATCTTTGGCCTTTGGATCTGTTCATAACTGAGTTGTTCTTAATGCTTTGCAATGCTAGGGATGCTCTGTGACCCCAAGGCCTGACATATCGATGTCTATCTCCCACATACGCTCCAGATGTGAACTGCCTGCGCTGGATGGAGTCACTGAGGCGGAACATGTTCCAGTCACAGACCGACAGGCTGCTGACACTGAGCTGCTGGTTCCAACACCTTCCGGGCTCAGAGATCCAATATTCACCGCCTCTGCTTAATGAACACACAGTTATTGAAACCACAGACCTCTATGGACGGTAAACATCATTTCCCACTAGGGGGCAATGCAGCTGCAAACTCACATGACAGAGAGAGGAGAGAAACACCTGTGGGATCAGAGCATCTCACTTCTCACTTCTCTCACATTCTCACTGCTGCTGTTTGTCTCGAGTCTCCTGGAATGTGTTGATTTGGCATTCAGACGAGAAAGAACTGGATCCACTTTAAACAGCAGAAATTATTCGATTCCTCCAAACTCAGGGGAAGAGGAGAATGAGGCCATGTTAATCATTTTTATTTTTTAAAAATGTCTCGGTTAGTTTTGAGCCTCATAGAATCTGTTCTGCTGATTTAGAAGTCATAAACAGTCAATATGCTAAAACTTGATTTCAGATTTGATGATTTTACTCCAGATCCAAGTATGAAAGCCTCTGACCTCGATTTATATTTAACATTTATATATATATATATGTGTATAAATATGTATAGAAATAATAATAAATAGTGCAAATTCAAAGGGAATATTTTATTAAAACACATGTCAACTAGTAGCTGCAATTACAAGTTGAAGGATGCATTCTTAGTCCAGGTGACTCCACTGATTTTGAATCCCTGTGACAGTATTCTCAAAATATTATCTAATTGATTGTATATATACTACAAAAATACACACTTGAGCTGAGTTTACACTAAGGAAAATTTACATTATTTTTTTGTTTTGCAAAACTGACCCAAAAGACACAGCTCTATGGAATAACAACGATTATGTACATGAATTTAACGGATTTTTATTCCATTACTATAGTTAGGATGCTCAAAGCTGCATTCTCCTTTGTTATCATGACAGAGCCAGTTTACACATGCAGCCGAGAAACAGTTAAATGTACAACAACGTAAATCTGGACCCATAATGTCGTCATATCTGGCGCCAGCATTGATCAGGACCAATAAACCACCTGCTGTCTGCATCATTACATCCAGCGGAGAGTGGGACCACGTTCCTGATATCGTATGTTCACGTTACCAAGACAGAAAACATGGATAAGCCATAAACACCCACTGGATGTACATTGTTGTTATCCCTCTTCACAGCTACAAGGAACAGCAATGCAGCCGAGCAAAGCTTCTTCGTGACCTTCTCACCTTCTTTTTGGGGTTTGAGTTCCTGCTCCTAAGCTTCAGCCAGAAGAACAACAAAAACAGCGTTTGATGTTGTTAGCAAAGTCTTTTGCTCTGTCTGCCTGGAAGTCCCCTTCTCTTTCCTAACTACCACCAAATGGTGTCCTGTAATTCACAGCGTGCATGTGCATCATTTGAGAGCAGACTAAACCCAGAAGCCTGACCTTGGGCTTTCTTCGCCACATGAAATGACTGCCATGTTTGATGTGTACGTATGGACAATAAAAAATCAATAACACACACAAACAAATCAGCGTCAGATATAAATAAAATTAAGTCTGTAAATCAACGGGAGCGTCGTCAGCCCCACGAGTGTGATGGACCGGGGTTGGAGACGCTGCGGTTTGCCGGTGTCCACAGTGTTTACTCACATCTCACAGCGGCAGAGAATAGACGACACAAAGAAGAAACAAAACGATGTGAAAATAGGTCGAAGTGGGTGATGAGACGAGGGAAAAGATGACGAGAAATAGAAGAGACAAAAAGAAGGATTTTTAAAGAATGAAAAAAAGCAAACGTGAGCCCGAGGAGAGATGAGGCCTGGAATCAATAATCTGGTTTCTCTCTCGTCAGGCTGAGGAGGGGAGAGAGAGTGAGTGGCGCCTGAG